>NC_041384.1:12688703-12714906 GCF_002162155.2 Triticum dicoccoides | reverse complement strand
GCCGGTCACCAAGAATCGATATTTGCTCTAGCTGCTCCGGTTCGAACTCCCAAATAATGTAGGAGTATAATAAACAGTACTGTACACACGCCGCACCAGATCGACCAAGAGATATTGCTTTCCTGTTGTTCTAAAAGAAGAGCTGGTAGTGTATATCACAAGCGTCGTCAGCAGTTAGCCGACGTTGAAAGGTCGTGCGTAGGTAGGATGAACACGCTCGCATAGTGATGTGCCAGTTGGTCTGATCACTGATCTATGTATCTGGTGGTTAGCTTGGCCGTTACGGTCACGGGGTTTTGGAAGGTGGGTCGTCAATGTCGGGGCACATTCGGTCTCCGGATATCCGGATATCGTGCACGGGTTGATGACTTTGATGCCACATTGCGTCGTCAGATATACCCTACCACACTTTTATTGTACTTGCTGATGATTGGCAGAGGCGCATCTGTCGACTGTTCGTTGAGACGTCCGATTGCGTGGCACATCGTATGTTATACCGTACATACATGCATGCATGATGCATTCATCGACGCACGCAGGAGCAGCTTGTTGTCATGTAATCAGTCGACACACGCGGACACACGATTTGTGCTCTAGAAGAAAAATGTTGCTGGAATCTCATTCAGTTCAGTTTGTGGCTTATGATTTAGTAGTATTTCAGTGTACTCGGATCTTCTCCTGATCTTACTTACAGCGTGGTGACGATTGCACACTTTGATGGCTAACAAATATAGAAAAGAGAGCGAAATAACGAACCGCATGCCTGACCTAAATTTTCACATCCATTGACGCAGAGCGTCTATCTACCGCACTGCCGCCGCCGCCGCCGCTGCTGATGCAAAGGCAGTAGGTGCCAATGCGTTGTCCAAGAGCTAGCTAGGAACGATCGGCACGGCAAACCGACGAACTCCTCTCGCAACATGCTGCAAAGCTCAGCCGAAAATGACAAAGGCGTGTGCACAAGTAGAACCTGCAGACTGGCCGACGCCGAGCGCCCTCGGTGGTTGCCATGGCGGCATCGTGTAGACTCGCGCGCGCGAGAGCAAAAGCGCCACACGTTGACTCCATCGGAGCTAGCTAGCTAGCTCGTTCACCATTATTCAAGGTGATGATGCATTACTTTATAGCTTGTGCTGTTCGAACCGCGATTCATGGATTTAATTAGTCAAGTTGATGATGCATTACGAACTCAAAGACAAACCAACACGAAACTGATCAACAAGATCTGAATATGCATTGTGGGAGAAGCTTCCCCAGCTATGATTGGTGGCCCGGCGGACTGCGGTGTGAGAGGAAGACAAGTCGTAGCTAGCAGGAGAGAAAATGATGATTGGTTTAGGTCGGCGATCAGTGTCATATCATGTGAGGGCGACCGATCGAGCCATGACGTGTCGGACCGCATTTTAGGTTACGTGCGTGCCGTTACAAGTGCAGAAACAGCTTGACACACAGAGCACTCTGACCAATCATTCAGCCGGTTAGCTAGCTAGGGGCGCTTACAAAGTGACCAACAAGCTAGTACCGAATCCAATCGGCTAGCTAAGCGAGCTAGAAAGGGTGCTTACAAAGTGGCATGACAATGAAAGGGCTACTTCCTCCACTCCACGTACGTCCTTGCTTCAAATATCAACTTCGAACGGATTAAACATTCCGGATCTGATATTATTTATTATGTTTTCTCTCTATTTGTGATCGAACTATATGTGGTCGTGTCTATCTCTGTAATATTTGTGTTCCATCGCTTTTGTATTTTGCTAGGATCCCAGTGCCCGACACACCACAGTTGGGACACCACTAACTACTATCACTAACACTAATACCTAGTATTGCAGCCTACATTGTAATTGATGATCTCCAACATTGTTTCGCTAACCAAGTCATTATGTGCTACCCCATTAAGAAGAAACCCAATATTTATTCTAGTTTACATGCATTGTCATTTATTTTTCTTCAATAATAATCACAGTTACTCTTTAAATTGACGGGGCAAAAAAAATCTAAGAGTCACTCTCAAGCTAAATTAGTACTTCTACTAATCTCATGTTATTGATTGATTTTGAAACATGGAGGTTTCTTGTGCCGGATTTTTTTATATGGTCTAACTACAAAATAATTCTTTTTGAGATTATATGTGTTTTTATTGTATATACTTATATATCCTACATTCATGTCTGTACCATGAGTATTTCATGCTCGTTATATTTGTAGAGTTGCTAATAGGTTGCGTTGTAGACTAACGCACAATGTTTCTTCCCGCAAAAACAAGTTACTCATATTGTTTCTAGATAACTAATACATGTTAATTAAGAAATGCATAGTAAAGTTTACATTAACCAGTTTTTTGTCCTTGCATTTTCATTGGGTTGATTTTGCTGATCGGAAGTGATTAATTGATTAGGTTGGCGATCAGTGTCAATCGTGGCCTAAGTTTCTATCAGTCTTTCCCTCGCGAAGGCAACCATGCCATGATGTGGTGTAGTAGGCACCGGACCACATTTTGGGTTATGTGCGTGCCGTTACAACTTAAAAGTATATAAATTAGTTTCATCGAAGATAAACAAAGCACACAAGTCAATCAGCTAGATAGCTAAGGGTGCTTAAAAAGTGATGACGTACAAAAATGAATCATGGCCATCCATCCGTTCATGGGTTACATGGGTAGGGGTGTCCACTAAAGGTACTTGCCCCATCTATGACCCATGTTCTCTCCTCCCTCCGTCATGTTCTAAATTCAGTGGACCTCCGCTCCGATGTATCTGTGTTGTGGAAGACCATCGTTCTCCAATTTCGTACCCAAGAATGGAGGGCACGCTGCACGCATGTTTAATTGTCGATGAATAATGGTCTTCGAACACTTCGACACTAAGGCCTCCCTTGGTTCACATGAACTTTGTAGGAATTCTAAAGCATATAAATTTTATAAGAACATTTTCTTTGGAGCTCTTTGGTTTATAGGAATAGAATCATATTTCTGTATAGTATACGAGTCCTTTGTAATTGAAAGGAAAACAAATCAGGCTAGACTCAATGAAAGAAAAATCATATCGTATGAATCAAATGACATCTCTTTCCCTATAAACTTTCAAATACATGCCATTTCATTTTCTATGGTTTTTCTATTCCTATAAAAAAATTATTATATGAACGAAGGAGGCCTAACTACTCCCTCCGTTCCTAAATACTTGTCTTTCTAGGCATTTCAACAAGTGACTACATACGGAGCAAAATGAGTGAATCTACACTCTAAAATATGTCTACATACATCCGTATGTAGTAGTTATTTAAAATGTCTAGAAAGACAAATATTTAGGAACGGAGGGAGTATATCGTATCGTATCGTATGAAAGAAATATCATATCATATGGACCAAATGATGTCTCTTTCCCTATAAAATTTGAAATACATGCCATTTTATTTTTTATGGTTTTTCTATTCCCATAAAATTTCTATTATATGAACGAAGGAGGCCTAACTAGAGTTACTTTTTCGGCACTAGGCTACAATGCGCTCATACGTATGTCAGCCTGTTAAAAGTGATCATGTACCAACAGGACAGCACGACGGAAGCCTCCAAAACATCCAGATCACAAGAGGGAAAGAAATTAAAGCTCTGAAAACTAATACTAATATGATTCCAAAAGAAATAGTGTGCCCAGATGATGATTTGCTTGGCCGGACGTGGAAATCCCCAAGTGGCTCACGTTTTGGGGGGCCAATGCAGCCACAACCCACATGGAGCCAGCAAGCTCCTCCATTTTAGCAGCCATGCATGCAGCTCGGAGCATCTAACTGCTACTACCATCTTAAGCCATTAATGGACTCACGCTCTCACAGTTCACCGGCTTGTTTCCAGGCCGGCAGAAAGTTCTGTTTGTTTGCTAAAGCAGTGACTCGGCCGAATCCTGCATTATGGATGAAAATGCCGCCCTTTGTATTTGTATAGGAGTAAATTGCAAAAAACCACCACAATTGAGGACCATAATTTACAAAACCGCCATCATTCGGTTTTTTTTCAAAAAACCATCAACATTGGGATGACAGTTTTTAAAAAACGCTGATCGAACGATTAGAGCTGTTTGAGACAAAACCTGACTGATGGGTCCCGATGGCAGGTCCACGTGGCAGCGGAAGACAGACAGGCGTATCGTTTCTAGTCTGTCACGACCGCTGTCGTGATAATGGATCGATGGATGCTGATTCTTTCTTGTACAGGAGAGACCGATAGTGACGCGGCACCAACAAATCACTGTGGAGAAGATACAATACTCAAGTGGTATTGTACTGCAAACTCAAAAAAAATAAAGAACAAAAGCTACTACGGCTGTGCTGTGCTTGGCTCCCCTTGCAGCATAAATATCCATGTAGCATCATGTGGTCCCTTTGTTGAGCTGAAAACATATGGTTTGTAAAATTGCAAATTTTCTCCAAATTACGGAGTAGAAGAATCTCTCCCGACGGACGACGTACGACCTGCCTCCTAGGCTGTTTAGTGGTTGCAGGAAGACATATGGATGTGCAAACCACGCGAAAACCACTATTTTTTTTTCGTAGTTGTATTCTTAACCATGTATTTATACTTTCTGACTAATAAGCTGTTAAAAATGTAAGCTCTAGAAAGCTTTGTACTTTTGAAAAAAGAAACGAATCGTTTTATGTACATCCTTTTTGGGGCTGGAGCGGGGCAGTAAAAAACATTTTTCTATTTTCTTATAACTAAATCTATTTTCTAGTTTTTTAGATCAAAATCCTTTTTCTGGATTTCATTATATTTTTTTGAGGGGTTCTGGATTTCATTATATAAAAAACGTTCTTTTCTTAGTGCCAGAATATTTCTTTTTTCGTTTTCCAAAAGGAGAGGAAGCAGTGAGCTAACCCGGTATATCCTATTTGATGCGCTCTGCGTCAAACTGCCAGCGCTTTGCATAGAGAGCGAGCAGGGACGCGATGGGCCGGCCCAGTTTTTGCGCATACAGTGCACTAGCGCCTAGCCAGCCGGTTTTTCCCTTAACCGGTTTTTTTCTTCTTCCGGTTTTTTCCTGTTTCTGTTTCTTTTTCTTCTTTTATTTTTTTGTTTTCTGTTTCTTTTTTCCTTTTCAAGGTTCTTTTATTTTTTAAATTAAGTTCATGTTAGAAAATTGTTATTAAATTTTGAAAAATGTTAGTTCTTTGAAAAAATATTCGAAATTACAAAAATGATCGTTTTTCAAAAAGAAAAAATCAAAATTTGTTCTTGATTTTCAGAAAAATCTTGTTTTTTTTTCAAAAAATGTTCTGGCATTAGAATAATGTTCCTGTTTTTCCAAAATTGTTCACACATTGCAAAAAAAAAGTCCAAGTTTTCAGAAAGTGTTTGCTTTTGAAAAAAATTCAGGTTTTAAATTGTGTTCTATTTTTGAAAAATGTGTTCAAAAATTCAGAAAATGTTCTGTTTTTCAACTAATTTGTGCTTAAAAAAAATAAATTCTGAAAATGTGCTAATTTTAAAAGAAAATGTGCACAAATTTGGAATTGTTCGCAATTTCAATTTTGTTCCTTTTTTATTCCCAAAAAAGTTCCATTTTCTTACAGTGTTCTACTCCTTCCGTCCCATAATATAAGACGTATCTGCAAAAACGTCTTACATTATGGGACAGAGGTAGTAGTTTTTAAAAAATAATTCACAAATTAAAAAATGGTTGCGCTACAAAAACTATTTACTTTTTCCAAAAAGGAAGTCACGTTTGATTTTTTTTAAATACTTTCTTTGTTGCGGCTTATAGTTCATATATGTCGGGCTACCTTTTGTGACACAAAATCTTTGAAACTATAGTGGCTAGCTACTTGTGTTGATAAGTGCAAGGTGCCGTTGCCAGATCATGAATTTGTAACTGCATCCAATCTCTGAAAAGTCCCAATTGTTTTGATTTTTATAATAGGATATTTATGTTCGATCCCTCCCGCACACCTGGGTTCATCGTAATTTTGCGAATTCATATTTTAAGTTTTGTCACTATAGTTAGTTTCTTTAGCTTTGCACTGCCAATTTAGGATAAGAACTAGCTAGTTGTGGTGGCTGGCTCATCGCGTGCATCAATAGGAAGACGAGGGTTTGATTCCAGTGGCAGTCATTTTTCCTTTTCGCGATTTTTAACCTCATGAATGTGGCACACCTGCAACATGGGCCGGCCCAGACGGGCTGCTTCTGTGTGAAATGCCGACTGCTTGCCGCAACGAGTGGTATATAGGAGGTCCTGGCTAGCCTGGTTATCTTTCCCCTGCCGAACTAATAGATTGCGCTGCCCGGCACAGGGTTAGGCTTTATTTGATTTTGGCCCATTAGAGCGGCTGGAATATCGTGTCACGGCAGCTATGTACCCGGAGGCAGATGGGCCGGTCCAATATGGTTCATGGGGGAGCAGTTTTAGTGATGTTTTTTGATCGGTTTTCCACCTGGTTTGAACACCGCATAAACATTAAACACTATAGAAACATTATAAATGTAAATATTTATATTTGAGAATATTTCAAAATAGAAGTAAAAAATAAAAAGTAAAACAACGTAAACAAACAACAATCGAAAGATAGTGAATGAAGCAACGTCACATGCAGCTATGTTTCTCAGGCTGGCTCATTCACCACATTGTTGTAGGCAAGCTCGACTTACAGCTCGAAGTAAGTGAACAAAAATAATGTTGGCTTGGATTAAGAATGGCGCGCCACCAATTTAGATTATGGGTAAACATTTCCTACTTTTGCGCGTTGCGTAGTATATCATTTAATTGGATTTGTTCAATACCATTGTTCGACCAACAATGTGCTCTCCTTGTTGCTGACATCATTGTTGCTATGATCAGAAAAACGGGATCATCATGCAACACATGATCTAGTCTTACATGCGAGACTAGGAACCTATTTTCTGATTACGTATTCACACATGCATAATAGTTTTCCTTTGAATCTCACATTCAAGAACCATACCAATTCTAGCACAGAAATATAAACATTAATTACAAACATGGAAATAAATGATAACATTTATTATTACCTATATATAGGGCATATTTTGAACGGGTGGGTCACTTCACCAAGCCTTTGCTCAAAAAATCTTACATGTTACTAATTCATAACCCTACGCTATAGATTTTTCTAACTCATATGAAGGAGAATTGCCAGCTTATCCAAGGATAAAAGCCTTTGATATAGATGTTATGAACCACGATCACAGAACATGCTACTATTTCACTCGAGCACTAGAGTTTGGTATTGTTCAGTTACAAACTTGGTAACAAGGGAGAAATAATGTGCCATCACGAGGGAAAGGCTAGTTGGCATACATGGCAGGTCGACTACACTTCATGATAAGCGTGTCACTTGACCCAGTCATCGCTTGAGTAACGCTGGGCTTCACGCTTCTTTCTCTTGGACTTTCTCTGCATCGGTTCGGAACTTGCTTCAGTTACCATTGTTGTCAGGCACAATCTCCTCCCATCAGGTTGCTCTTCGTCGCTCATCCTTGGTCCAGCTGTATCAGGGTACATGGCAAAGTGTTGTCTCGGCTTTGTGACATGAAAGAGACTCTCCGTGTAGGAAATCAACATGAACATGAAGAGATCCTCCCGAGCAACAAAATCAAAGGAACCTACTCTAGTTTTTTATACGTACCTCAGCCTGTCTAGACGAATCACTTCCGTTACGTCTTGACGTGCATCTATAATACCTAAATAGTTCATCCCCACTACCTTATTTCTCTTTGCATGCAAGCTATCCACAACCATTTTTTAAAAAAAGCTATCCACAACAGCATTCCTTCCATCAGCAACTCTAATGACATGCATATATTTTGTTATTGGCTCACAGTCTGGACCCACCACAAACTGGCCAGCTTAAATGCGCCATCTCTCTCCCTAGATTGAGAGCTCTCGCAAGTCCCAACCCACATCACTACGAACAATAATTACTCCTATTTTTAACGGGCCTCAGATTTAGTGGCCCTATTGTGCGACTGTGTCTCTCCTCCTCCATTCCCTTCCGATTCCTTTCTCCACTGTGCCACTTCCCTTTAAAAAGGGGCCACTGCGTCCTTCAACATCCCCACGACCGTCCCAATCTGCTCCAGTTACAAGTCTGCCAATTGGCATGCCGTTCATCGCTGTCGAGGTTTCCATTCTCTACGGGGTCCTAATCTGCACACATACGGACCATGGCCGCCTCTCATAGAGTCGGTGTTGATTCATGGTGAAGCGTATACACTCTGTCCATCTTCAACGGCCCTAGCAGTCCTCCTACCCAGCCTCGGCAGTTATGATCACATCCTCCATATTCGGGCGCCTCGTGTCAGGTCACTCGTATGTATCTTCAGCAGGTGATCTATCCACAAACGTGGATTTGTCTCGAACAGCTAGGGCCCCATATGGATGTCCGGCCCGTCGGGTAATCTATACACGAGCGCCGACTGATCTCCAACATAATGTAATTTTTGTTTCCTGGTATTTGACCCACAAAAGGCGGTATACCGAGTACACAGTCATAGTATTATCTGAACTCTCTTTATGAGCATCCAAAGTGGATGCCAAGTAGATGGAGCATGTGCAACTCTGACATACTACCATGTTGAAACTGCATATGTGGATTTTCAGGATAATCTGTTCTCAAATATACTGGATTTTCACAACCTTTTTTATTTTACAAAGGTAAAAACAATTTTAATTTATTTTATACTGTTATAAGTTATATATGCTGGAAGATGAAGATGTATGTTGTTTTGACCTTCACATTATTTTGTGTTGTAGGCTCTGTAGCTTATTGATACATTATGATGGAAATCGAAGCATTCTGATTATTTATTCATTCGAATTGTTATTTGTGACCAAGGCGACATATTTACCTTTTTGATCAATATACAGTGTACTCCACTCCAACTTTATCGTATGCCAATTTTTTAGCCTTTGGTCAAACCTAGATTGCCCATTAGACATTGTTTCTTGACGCCTCATAAACTAGATTTGGAGCATGGATATATATTTAGTTTTAATTCCACGACTCTCTAAACCTGAAATGTGCTTCAGCATGATTTATATACCAAACAGTGTTATCTAATTTGCGCGTCGTTTGCTATTCTATTAAGTTTGCTGATTTGTGTTGTTTCATGATTGACTTCAGAAGACTAACATCTCTTCCCTTTTTACGTAAACAACTCTTCTATTCTCTTCGGCTACCTTTTGTAGACAAGGCCAGAAGTGATCATTGAAATTACAACCTTGCTCAAGCATATTCGCTAAACAACCACCATGACCTATAGTGATCCCTTCCTTGCAATTTAATGAATCATATTATTTCGTCGCACATTAAGAAGTGTTGCTCTTTCCAAAGAGACTATTTTTTGAGTTTGGTTTCATATATCACATGATTAAATTTTTTATTTTGTAGGGAGTAACCAAAAATTATCTCGATTGAAAAGATGTATTTTTATCTGAATCATGCTCATCTATTCATGTTTGATAAATTGCCCCTATATCAGGATCAAAAGGCTTACTGATACTTCCGCAGCAACGCGCGGGGTATCATCTAGTTATCATAGTGGTAAAGACAATTGCCACTGCGAATAAGCAACCTATCTTTGGGAATGACAGATAAAATCCCGAAATTCCATGGCTTTGGTAAGATAATAGCATAGTGCTGAGCCCATTCACCAGACCGTAATAACATCCAGATTACTTGTTTTCCATCACAGCATTGAGCTAGGCATAATTCTCCACCTAGCTCAATAAGGCTGAGTTGCTCCTCTTCCGGCGAGACGATTTCAGGATAGCTTATGAAACTAAATAAATGTTTCATCTTCTAAGTTAAAGCGGAGAACACCTTGTGAGGGCCTTTCAACAAAGATCATTCCGGACGAAAAAATACAAAGAACCCTCGAAGTGCGTGACGGACCATGGCCCAATCGGCAACGGTGGATCCTCCGTGATGCTCCTCCAGGAAGAATCGATATCATCGTCACCGATAGTAAAGATCTCGGTTCCCATGCTGTACGTTCCCATGGAAAAATCCAGGTGACGGTAAAAGAAGCGGACGACCTTGTACTTTTTCGTGCGAGGGTCAAGGCCGAAACCAACAGTTGGGATTCCCGACACATCCTCTTGACCATCAGGCAACGTGAGCACATCATGTATGGCATCGTCCTGGCCCTCTTGCCATGAGTAGACGGAGAGGTGTCGGCCAGGCCTTGCTGTTGATCACCTTGTCCTCCAGGGTAATCGGGGTGATGAGGAAGGAAGTCTTTCGTTCTCGGTTGTTCTTGGCTGATTGCTGGAGATGTGAGCGGATGAAGCTTGGATCTGAGATGGTGGCACGCCAGGCCTTGCTGACGGACTTGAACCGCGTGAGAGCTTTTACAGGCAGTCGGGCAAGAATCTCAAAGACCATCTCGTCTCCTTTTGTATACCTTGGGTGTTTCCTGGCTGGTTTTCATGGCCATGGCCATAGTCAATATCCTTGGAGATAATTTCTGAACGAGAAGAGATAATTTCAATTCTTTGAGAGTGAGGGAAAAAATGATCTAGCACGCCGATAGCAAGAACCAAGCCAGCCAGAGGCTTGCTTCGACGGATCTTGCCGCCGGTTAGAATCGCTGGATAGGCAGCGCCCCGTATCCGGCGGTGCAGCCCGGACGTGTATATATACACACAACCTGGTCGGATATGAACTGGACTATACTAGTACTACTATACTCGGACTCAAACTAGACTCGAATAGGAAACTAGACTCGAATAGGACACTTCCCAGCGCACGTAGAGGAAATCAATCAACACGTCCCGATAAGGAACCTGTTGGCATTCCTTAATACCTGGGACTGTAATGCATCTTCTCTGGGACTGTCCTTTTGCCCAAGACTGTTGGCATTCCTTAATACTCCCTCCGTTTCGAATTACTTGTCTTGGATTTGTCTAGATACGGATGTATCTAGACTCATTTTAGTGCTAGATATATACCTCCGTATCTAGACAAATCTAAGACAAGTAATCCGGAACGGAGGGAGTACCTGGTAAGAAAAGAGGGACTTCACTATATGAAGATCTGGTCCTTGCCTCAGAACATTTTCTCAAGAAATTTTCTACAGAGCTGGTAATTCTTGGTTGCTGGAACATTTGGACTCAAAGAAATGGCAAAGTTTTTAGAGGTCTGCAACAAACACTTCGAAGTTGGAGATTTTTCCTAAGGCAAGACATTAACCTACTTCAATTCAAGATTAAGGAAAAACACATTCATAGCTTCAAGCTCTCGGTCAGGAATAATCTGTAATATGTTTGGTTCTATCCCTAGAACAGGTGTAGGTTGATTTCTTTGTTTCCTTTTTTTTTTCGGTGAACAAGGGATCCCCCCCGGCTCCATTTTTCATTGAGAAAGCGAAGCCCACAACAAGGTCTTTTACACGGCACATGCCAGAAACACACTCCATGACTCAAGCCAGAAAACACAAATTAACCAAACTACTCTAACAGACTCCTCGACACACACCCAGAACCAGCCACAACTCGGGCACAATAGCGACAAACTGAACAGGGGAGTACATCAGAAACCAGAGAAGACAACATGAATAGCATCAGCTTCCTCCGGGTACATCTTTTGGTATTCCAGCGTCGTCCTGCCCCCATGCTCAACCTCACTCGCCGTTGCCCTCCAAGATCCGCAACCAACACCATGCCTCGCCGTTGGCCTCCTGGAGGCTTGTACTTGTACTCTATTTTTGGCTTAATATATCACCGTAGAACGATTGTTCTACGGTTTCAAGGTCAATAAATAAATAAATAATCCTCGCAAATAAATAAATAAATAAATAAATAAATAATAAGGAACCTGTTGCATCCCATCCCACCAGGATCAAGCACTAATTTTTTAGAGAAAAGGCTCCAACGTGAGGTGCGCCAGCGTGCGACACATGGTGATGCCCGGACGCACCACTTGGAACGCTTGCAATTTGGGTCGGCCTCTACCTAAGCGTACTACGTCATGTCATGGTTTTCTCAATTTTAGAAACATTCTAGAAGGTCTCATTTTAGTTTTTTTTTCTGTTGTTTTCCTCTGCTTGTTTTGACAGGATTGTTTTGTTCCTCTTTTCTTTTCATATAACCAAAATTTTAGAAAATGTTCATGCTTTATAAGTCATTTTGAGAGAGTTTAAAAAATATTAAAAAATTCAAAAATTGTTCCTAAATTTGAAATGTTCGAGTTTTATAAAAATGTTCACTTTTCCACTAAAATATTTTTGACCGAGGTATTGTTGCAGATTTTCTGTATCTTCTCCTTTTTGCCTCTACTGATCTTACGAAAGAAACTTCTGCAACACTGGTGATATGATAGAAAATCGTGAAGAGCTAGGGGCACACGTCACGTGGGACATGTGTCGTGCAAGCGAGGCGGCGGACGGGAGCCAAGAAATCAGCCGGTCTAGGGGAATCGTTCCCCTTGAATTATGTTCTTGTTATTTTAAAAATGTTCATAAAAGTTTGAAAAAGTAATCACAAAAGTTTTTAAAAGGTATGTGTTTTTCATATAATTTGAAAAATTCATAAATATCCTTTTTTTCAAAATAAATAATTTTATGTTTGTTATAAAACCAAAAAAAGTCTGTCAACGTGATATAAAACAAGAAAAAGAATAGCAAAAAGCCAGAAGGAACCGTGCGCTACATGGGCTGGCCCACCCGAGCTCCTCCCTGTGCGAAAGACCCGGGTGCTCTCCACTCCAACGAGTCAAGCCGCCGCCGCAGTCACATCCCGAGCTAGGACTCGCGCTCCGCCACTTCACTCCCCTCCTTGAAGCCTCCGCCGTCCATTCCCAACCGCGCATCCGAGGTAGGAGACGGCTTACCGCCGGCCATCATCTATCTGCGACCTGTAGGAGCCTCTACCGGCCGGAACAGTGCGTGGTAGAGGAGCTGGTCATGGTCCTCGACTCCTCGTGGACGAGGCTGACGCCCAAGCCCCAACCGTCCACTCGCCACCACCAGTCCTCCAACCACCGCCCGCAAGAAGTGGAATCATTGGTGAGTTTTCGTGATGGAAATGTTGATCTGAAATGTTGATGTGTTTGAGTGCTTGCCAATGTTGATTTCGTGACGGAAATGTTAGGCTGCAATGCCGCTCTTCTTTTTTTTGCTACTAGTACAATTGTTACTGAAATTCAGTACGCAAGGATTTGTTAGTCTATTTACTTGTGTTCTTGTCAAATCAGTCCTCTAGTTATTTTACAAGAGATGAATCAAATGCAAGTTGTGAATAATTCAACTGTAAACTCTGAAACTTGATGAACGTTGATGAATGTATTGCTTCTGAACCTTGAACCTTGGTGCAGTTTTACATCAATGTGTCAATTTGTTTAGAATAGTTAACCCTGCAGGCTTGTACCATGAAGGCATGAACTAAAAGTAAGTTTCTGTCATGTACACATATGTGCCGTGACATGACATGATTGAGAGAAATTGTTACTAAACTGAATGATGCTTGTCTACATCTCCGATTACTGCATTTTGGCTGCTATATTTTGTTGGATAAACGATTGGTTGAAATGATAAGCATGCTCTGGTTGATTAATCTCTTTCCTGCCCACATTCTGAAATGATAAATTCCTTATGATGTTATTTCACTGCATCTTAATAGGACAATTTGCTGAGGGGAAGCATCGCTTCACTTTCATTAGAGCCTGATCTTGATTGTGGAAGAGTTTTACTCAACCAGAGTATTTCGAGGAAACGTCCAAGGGAAGAAACCCAACAAGTCCCTCAAAGAAAGGATGCCTCCACCAGTCAAGTATTGCATAACGTGACCTTTGATTCTGGGAGAGAGAACACTATGTACGGACTTGAAAGAGAAGAGGCTCTGGGAAGAAGTTATGGTGAGCCAATGCCACAAGGTCTCCATGTCGAGGATTTGGATGATGATGAAGTTGGTGCCGATGTACAAGCTGACAAGCACGAAGAACTGACGAACCCTTCAACTAAAAAAGAAGTGAAGGACCTTCAAACTCAAGAGGTGTGGGTGTTGGTATGCATGTAAGACCTAGGAAACACAAGGAATCAGTCCCACTTCTTGATAAAACCATGCTAGCCTATGTTGATCTCAAGAGAGCACCATCTTGCTTGGAGCAACAAGCAATGGCACAGTGGCAACAGTACTCGATGTCAAGATGCATCGACGTGCTTGATACCATGGATGATGACAGCGTTTTGGATTTCGGTTTTTGATTTTTCTCGGCCCAGAACGAGATGGCCGAAATACGGCCATTTCAAAAATTTCGGAAAAATCTCGGACGAAATTGTATAACCAAAATTTGAATTTGGACAAAATTTGATGAAAATTTAAATGAATTTGACCAACAAATTGAAATCAAGCGGAAGTAGTCCAACATAATTCTCAGGAATAGAAAATATAGTGTTTGGCACCGGGGATTAAAACTCAGCATAAAAGGAATAGCAATCCAACATAACAGTCGCAGATTAGTTCAAGACCTGACATTCCACACAAACATCTTTCAGAAAAAAGACATGCAGATTGCCGTGGAGTACCATACCGCAGTCTTCAAGAACCAAAGGGAAAGGAAAAAGGTTGGTAATTGCATCGACCATCGAACGAATCTGAGAGGCTGCAGGCCATACAGTTGGGGAGGAGTTGTCGACAGCTTTAGTAGCACCGGCAGAGATCAACGGCAGGATGGCGGAGGCGCGGACGATGCAGGAGCCGGAGGCGGGAGCTGGGAGGCCGATGGCGACAGGTGGGGGACGCGCGTCTGCTGCTGTGCCCTGTAGCTGGCGAACCGCCTGCGCAGGCACTTGAAGAGAGAGAAGGAGAGGCACAGGTCCTTGAGCTCCGGGGACAGGCGATGGTCACCTGATGACCAGATTTTGTCCAGCGTGACCAGGCGGCTCGACTCGAGGGCTGAAGCTTTGACACGATACCCTTCCAGAATTTCTTCCACGTCCTCGTTCTTCTCACCGGTCACAATGAGACGGGGTACTGCCCCATCCTCCATGTGGCCACCTTCTTGCAGCTGCTCCATGTAGCCGTCGATGAGCTGCGCGTTCCGGCCAAGGGCGAAGCAGCCATTTGCGTGCCGGAAGGCGGCAAACGTGAGCACCATTCTTTCAGCACCTAGCGCCCAGATCAACACAGATTGGAAAAACAAATATACACGCTTACGTTTGTGCTTGAGGCCATATGCTAGCATGGTGTAGGTGACGAAGCCCGCCACCCAGAAGTAGTTGACGAGGTTGTCAATGGACGGCCTGATCTTCTGGCTGTCGATGTCGTCGGCACCGGCCGCCGGCGAGGCAACGGCCGCCACTGCCAGGGCTGCCATGTCTGCTTTGGACTTGAGAGACTGGACGATCACAGTCAGCAAGACCACCCACGCCAGCTGTGCCAAGCAGTAGAGCCTGTGTATCATTTCATCAAGCTCATCGACGATGGCCTCTATGCAGCTTTGGTTGGCCTTGTCCAGGGAGGAGGAGAGGTCGTTGGTGAGGTAGGTGAGGATGTAGGAGATAAGCGGGAGATACAGAGCGGATGCTGCCCAGAGGAAGAAGCGGCCGTGCTTGCTGCGGCCCCGGCGCGAGCTGAGGCATGTCAGCAGCACGACGTATGCGGCGGCCACGGCAAGGAGAACGCTGACCCTGATATCTTGATCCATGTCGCTGGTATAAGCTTGGGTGGGACTGGTTGGGACGTGGGATGCCAACCTCGCACATTGTTTATCCGAGATGAGAGGAGCCATTGCAGCTGGACGCGGCTTGCCTGCTCATAAGTTGAGTAGCGTTTCTACTTGAGCGGCATCGGCATAGGTTAGTGGCGACTGTAAAAAGCTGAGAACGTGCTCGCTTTCTCACGCAGCGGGCAGAAGCAAACGCGCAGGCTACCTGGCTGCTTCAGCAAGCCACATCTAGCTTGTCTCCTTGGACAACAAGTCACGGCGGTCACGCGGCGGACAGAAACTCACCACCGGAATAACTGCTTATGCCGACGATTTTTTGTCGGGGCCATCCACATACCTTGATATACGCCGAGGGCCCTCAGAAAACCGTCGGCATAGAATTTTTCAATAAAGGATGGATTTTATTTACTCAAAATAAAGCATCAAGGACATACAAACACAATGAGTGCACACGCGGTCTCTGCATAGCTAAGATGCACACAGCCAACACCAACACACACATAAACACACCGTCAGGTAGCAAAGTCATATAAGACCAAAGCTATGCCTGAGCGTGGAAAAAGAAAAAAAAACTCAAAATATAGGATATTGATTGACAAGCTACAACAATGACCGTATCCGCACTAATCTTTTTTGAAACCACAAAGACAACTGGAAAGGTTCTTCAATAGCAAGCCTTCATGAAGGGAATGACACTGAAGCGCCGTTGTCGCCGGATCCAACCATCAAAGACTAGATTCTAAGTTTTTACCTTGAAAAACAAGTCCATGCAGTATATCTGAGCAATGCCTTCAACAAAGAAAGGATACTTCTGCATCGTCATTGCCAGATAAACTCACCTCGGTTTACACCTTGGTTTTCACCACGAAGCTACAGGTTGGGCACTCGAAGTACCACCAAATCGAAGTCAACTATTAACTAACACCGAATAATGCACCACAAGTATGATGTAATTTCATTGCATAACTATTGACTTTCGTACTTGCATAGTGAATCACAAACCTTAACACCAATATTCTTATTAAAACATAATTACTCATCAACATGACTCACATATTATATCATCATATCGTAAAACTACTACAAGGAATCAAGTTTATTTTGTCCAATGTTCTTCATAATATTTTTTATTATATCCCTTTTGAATATCTATCACTTTGAGACTTGTTTCATAAGTTGCTTTTGATAGCTCAAACAAATCTAAATGAAGAACATGAGCATAAAAAATTTCTTCTCTCAAAATAATACTCCCTCCGTTCCTCTATGTAATGCGCATAATTTTCCTGGCGTTATTCCGAAATGTAGTGCGCATTAGCTACTTTGGGCTCTTTTGGACGAAACTAACCCCGCAGCAGGGCACCCGCACATGCACCGTTCGCCATTATCCCCTCCCTCCAGCACAAATAGATTGGACCAGTGGCAGGGGGAACTGACCCGCGGCGGCGGAAATTTGAGATGGATGTCGGTGTATCCGCGTCCGCTGTCGGCATCTCCGGCATCTCCGCGGCCGCTGCCGGCATCTCCGCATCCACTGCTGCTATTCTTATGTCCACGGCCGGCCACTCCAGCATCGCCGCATCCGCATCCGGCGTCTCCGGCATCTCCGCGCCAGCCGCCGGCATCTCCGCGTCCACGACCAGCCTCCGGCGTCGTTGCGTTGGCTGTTAGCGTCCCTGCGGCCGCCGCATCCCTGGCAAGCATCTCCGCTGCCAGCCACACAAGTGTACTAGTACTCCCAAGTCGACCCCGTCTGATGCAGGCTAGTAGGCGACCATGGGCCCTTCTTCTATCCCCAGATCTGGAGGCCACGGCCACCTCCCGTGCAGCAGAGGAGGAGGGGGAGCAGCAGGAACTCAAGGTGTGGACGGTGTCGATGAGACGCCAACCTTCCTGACGACGTCCTCTCCGGTCGTGTGCGGAGGAGTGGACAAGGGCAGCGGCTGCCAGGACTTCTTCGCGGTGTAGGACTGCCACGGCGAGCTATGTGTGGCGGAGGCAGGCGGGGAGCAGATGCAAGTGGTGCTTGAGGAGGAGATGGGACGGCCGCGCTTAGCAGGCGTGCGCGGATGGACGGATGGCGAGGTTGTCGAGGGCACTGCCGCAGCCGCGGATGCCGCCGCCGCCGTTGAGTCGCATTCCAGTATGCTGGGTGCACTGCCGTGGTGGCCGTCGTTGGGCGCCGCGGCATCGTCTTCGCCAACTGCGGCGACTGGTGCCATCTGCTATCTCGCGGTGGCGATGGTCCCGTGGTGGCGTGTTGCTTCCGCATTCCACTGACCACAAAGTACACCCACACGCACATGGGTTGGAGGCAAAACGAGTGGGGGTAACATCGTCCAAAACTGAGCGCCAGGTCACTAATTGGTATGTGTGCGTGAAACTATGCGCACTATATAATGGAATGGAGGGAGTATAAGTGAAGCATGAGAGAATTTTTTCAAAAATAGTAAAGCAGACCATGCTAAAAAAGATATAAATGAAGCACTAGAGCAATTTCATAACTCAAAAAATTTAAGTGAAGCATAAAGAGCAATTCTAACAAATCATAAGCATAATTTTGGTTCTCTCAAATAGGTGTGTCCAGCAAGGATAGATTACACAAACTAAAAAGCAAAACAAGTAAAGACTCATATAATACAAGACGCTCCAAAAAAAACTCGTGATATGTGATGAATAAAAATATAGCTTCAAATAAAATACCAATGGTCGTTAGAAGAAAGAGGGGATGCCACTCGGGGGCATCCCCAAGCTTAGTTGCTTGCTTCTCTTTAGATAATCACTTTGAGTGCCATGGGGCATCCCCAAGCTTAAGCTCTTCTTACTCCTTATTCCTCATCCATCGTGATCTCACCCAAAACTTGAAAACTTCAATCACACAAACTCAACAAAATCTTCGTGAGTTCCGTTAGTATAACAAAGCAAATCACTACTCTAAGTACAGTTGCAAACCCATTCATATTTTATTTTTACATTATATCTACTGTATTCCAACTTTTCTATGGCCTATACCCCCCTGATAAAGTCCATAGATTCATTAAAATAAGCACACAACGCCAAAAAAACAGAATCTGTCAAAAACAAAACAATTTGTAGCAATATGAAAACTTCGTATACTTCTGTAACTCCAAAAATTCGGAAATATGTGGACAACGTAGGAAATTTGTATATCAATCTTGTGTAAAAAAAATCAGAATTTTTTGTCGCTTCTGTGATTTTTTAAAACTATTTTACTGGATTCAAAAGTTTCTGTTTTCCAACAAGATCAAATCAACTATCACCCAATATGATCTCAAAGGCTTTGCTTGGCCCAAACACTAAATAAAACATAAAAAAACACAATCATAACAGAGACATAATTGTGCAAACACTCAAGAACAGAAATAAAAAGTCCAAAATAAAATGTATTCATTGGGTTGCCTCCCAACAAGCGCTATCGTTTTGCGCACCTAGCTAGGCATCATGCATAGATTTAAATATTGTCATCTTTAGTTTTAGATCCATAGGATGCCCTCATGATTGATTCATATAGTTGCTTAATTCTTGTTGTAGGGAAGCGATGACGGAACATCTTAGATCAACTTGTGGACTTGCTATTTTCTGCCATTTGTCTCTGCAAAAGAACTTATTGCCTTGTTGGATTAAAACATCAAATGCTCATAAAAGGAAAAACCTTTACACACTCTACAGAGTAATAAATCAATCAGTGCATGTCACCTTTGAACAAACCAATGGAGCGCTCGCCAGGTATAGTAACAACAAGATAACTAATGTCTAAAGTAATAAGGGACGTACTTTGTCAAGCTTGATGTAACGTATCCAGTAGTTTCTGCATAAGGCAAAACAAATCTGGATGTAAGTTGGCACATATAGCGGCATAAAACATTGACATGAAAAATTAGTTTGTGATCTAAATAAGTAGCGTAGGACCTGAAATATGTACCAGGATATGTTAGCAATGCAAATAATACAACTGTCAGAATTACCATCAGCCAACAGTTTAAGTATGGTAATAATATAATGACGACCCTACTTTGGATGGTTAAATATGTAAATAGCAAGCAAACATAAAAGGAGCAGTGGAAGTTCCAATGCATTGTTTCTTTTGCAATATCATGTCCGAATAGAGATACTAATTTTTGGACAGCAAGCTTGAGGTGGTTCGTGCTCTCAAACTCCCCAGTAAAAAACACAAATAAATACTCTCTGGAAAGCTTCAGAAGTACACTGCAACTTCTATTTGGAGACTAGCTCAAAATTCAGCGTGTATCAAACCGATATTTAACCCAAATCTTACTACACCATAACTATTATGAGGCGATTTAACTACTATATGAAACTGCAATCAACACTGGAGATGAACATCTCCAAGCAAGCAGCACAATTGACACACCAACGGATACAAACAGATGATGCATCCTAATCCACACACTATGGCCATAATGTTGTAGTGGCTTAAACAAACTGGTACTGGTGTACGCAATTCTATTTTTATGAAAGCAATCGCTAGAAAACGCTCTTTCTCAAAATTCTCTTTTAGCTCTAAGCACGGCGGTTCTTTTCTTACTTTCATCCATAGAAACATATAAGGCTTTAATTGATTTTTCAACCTTAGGTAAAAAAAAAATTCAACTTGAGATTTTCTACGTCGTGAGAAATTCTATCAACGCTTCTAGACATATCATCAATCTTATTCAACTTTTCTTCTATCGTATTGTTGAAATCTCTTTAGCATTGATATAATCTATAATATTATTCTCAATATTAGAGGTGTTCCTATTATTATTGTAAGAAGGATTACCATAATTATTAGAGAAATTTCCCAGAAAAGGCCTAGGATTAAAATTACCTCTATAAGCATTGTTATTAAAATTGTTTCGCGAGACAAAATTCACATCTACAACATCACTATTTTGCTCAGTCAAAGTAGACAAAGGCATATCATTAAGATCAATAGGCGCACTTTCATTAGAAATCAACTTCATAAGAGCATCAACTTTTTCACATAAATAATTTATTTCTTCGACCGAATTGACTTTTTTTACTAGTAGAAGCTCTTTCAGTATGCCATTGTGAATAATTTCACGTTGTCTGATGGCGCGAGGTAGAGTATTACATCTGACCAGAACTCCGCCAGGAGCACCCACATCTCCTCCTTGCGTTTGGTAGATTCTTGTTGGTTCTCTGCTTGATCCTCCTCGCTCTGCCTTTCAACCTCTTGCACCAGCTGATTTCCAAGCTTTAAGCCCTATTTCACCACCTTAGCCTCAGGGGAGATCTCAACACCGACGGACTCAAATGCAACTAGCTACGAATACAAGTCCTGCCTTGAGGCCGCACCACGCATGGATATTTCCACACATTCCTTCACCTGCCGGTAACGGAGCTTGGTCGAGACGGCATTGCCTGGCAGCAGGTCTGGAGCCTCCACCACTAGGTACATGCAGTACCGTGACAAGTTGCTTGCGATGGCCATGTTTGTGGAAGCAGAAGAAGGGTGTTTGATCTCAAAGAGACTCGTGGCAATGTGCCACACGAGAACAGCATCGGTACTAGTGGTGATACTGCCATGGCATGGCCAGGAGAGCTGAGGGCACCGGTGCTGTACTGTGGCAATGCCGTTGCTCAGCGCACTGCGGCCCGCCGATCCTCACGGATCTGATGATGGCAGCTTTCACATATGATGTCACCTTGACATGCTTGTTTCTCCTTGGGAGAAAGATCTGTTTGAATTTAAATAGATGATGATCCTGGGGAGGACTTGGCTTGAGTAGAAGGCTCTGCCCGATCTCATCCTTCCAGTGTCTAGGGGATTTGCATCTTAGCAAACAGGTAGAGATCATCCAGGACCAATGAGATTTGTTGATGCAGTGGGAGACCATGCTTATCTTGGTCCACTCAGAGCGCACACTGGTGATCATTGCACATATCTCCATCGATGCATCGATTGCGGGGAGAAGAATTAGAGCAATAGGAAATATGAGATAATTGTAATGCGTGGGAGAAAAAGTGGAAGCCTCCCCATTCCCAACTGAAACAAAGATGTCGAACATAACGTGCGGAATGGGGAGGAGTAAAATAATGAAAAGTGGAGCGCAGATGAGTGAGGAGAAGATGAAGTGGAGAACAGCGGGCCAGGCGCCGAGAGAGGCCAGAGGGAGAGGGGAGTAGTATAAATCGCTGGCAAACGAGAGCTCGTGAGCAATTACCCGAAACATCCTCTCATGGTTGTGCTCCTCGTTCTCGTCGAGCAGTCCATCAGAGACAAAGCATAAGGCCCAGGTAGAGCCAGCCTCGGCTAGATTGTAGCCGGCGAACCGCCTGCGCAGGCACTTGAAGAGACAGAAGGAGAGGCAGAGGTCCTTGAGATGTGGGTGAAGGCGATGGTCGTCTGATGACCAGACTTTTTCCAGCGTGACTAGGCGGCTCTACTGTAGGGATGAAGGCTTGACACAATACCCTTGGAGGCTTTCTTCCACGTCGTCGTTCTTCTCTCCTGTCACTATGAGACGGGGTACTGCCTCCTCCTCCATGCCTTGGAGCTGCGCCATGTAACCGTCAATGAGCTGCGCATTCTAGCCAAGGGCGAAGGAGCCATTCGCATGCCGGAAGGCGGCAAACGTGAGCACCATTCTTCCAGCACCAAGCGCCCAGAACATTTTTTTCTCGAAACGGAGGCATAAGATTTGCCTCATCTATTAATTAAGAAGAGAGTAGAGTTTGAGAGTTTTACAATAACCCCACGAACACGACATGCCAATTACTCAGGCATAATGATATTCCCTAGATGCTTAGCACCCGCTGTGACCCAAAGGTTTGCCTCGTCGCAAATTGCCCGCAGCAGAATTGATGGTGGAGCGCTCTTGTGTCGGAAAACACGAGAATTTCTCTCATTCCATAGGGTCCAAGATAGGTGCATGGTAATGGATGCCATGGCACTTCTATTCGGTGTTTGCAGCCCGGTCATCTTGTCCCACCAAGCCATGATCGAGTCCTCTGTGTGCCAAGTCGACGTGTCAACATGTGCAAGGCCAAAATTGTTGAGAACCAACCGCCACAGCCTGAGGGTGTACCGACACTTGAAGAATAGGTGTGGTCCAGTTTCTTGTTCCCTCCCGCATAAAGGGCAAAGGCCACAGTTTTCCCAACCTCGCTTCTTCAGGCGGCCGGCGGTCCAAATCCGGTCTTGTAGCGCAAGCCAAGAGAAGAACTTCACTTTTGGTGGTGCCCAAGGCTTCCACACCATGCGTTCCATAGGGGAGAGAGTCATCCCAAGAAACTGTGCCTTGTAAACGGTGGACGCCGAATAAATGCCATCACTGGAGTGCTTCCACAATATGTCGTCCTCAAGGAGTTCGTCCAAAACGACTTCATGAACAAGCATCCACAAAGTGAAGAACTCCCGGACGTGGGCACCGGAGACTACAGTGTCAAGGTTGATCATGAAGATCCATGCATCATCTTTAAGGGCTTCACGTATTTTCCAAAGCTTCCTCTGCGAGGCTTGAAAAATCGGCGGGGCGATGTCCTTTGGCTTGCGCCCAAGCAGCCAAGGCGAGTCCCAAAATGGTGTTTTCGCGCCATTGCCAATAGTGATAGTTGTTGATGCATAGAAAAAGTCAAGATCCTCCTCAGTGCATGGGTTGCCAAGCCCTATCCACAACTTATTAGGCTCTTTCCACTCGTACCATGGCCAACGGAGGCGTAGTGCGCGGGTAAATTTGTCTGTGTTGAACACCCTAAGACCTCCGTACTCATGCGGGCGACAAACAACCTCCCAATTGACCTTGCACTTGGCCCCAGTCGTCTTGTCCGAACAATACCAAAGGAAGGCCCTCTCAATTTTATTGAGATTTTTAAGAGAGCCCTTAGGGACGATCAGCGGCGTGATAGAGAACACAGCTTGGGAGGTAATGACAGATTTGACGAGAGCCGTCCTGCCAATGGCTGTGATATTTTGGCCCTCCCAAGTGACAAGCTTGCCGGGCGCTTTGTCCTCAAGGTACTGAAAGTCCACCATCTTTAGTTGCCAAACTGAGAGAGGAAGGCCCAAATATTTCATTGGGAAAGATGCCCTAGTTGCTGGCATGTTCTGTAGGATATGCTGGTGGTGAATATGATTGCATCGAATGGGCATGACCGAGCTCTTGTGAAAGTTTGTGCATAGTCCCGTGACCTCACTGAAACCCCTTAGGATTGCAGAAAGGTTGTCAATATACCTCTTAATTGGAGCCATAAAAACGGCCGCGTCATCGGCGTAGAGGGAGGTTCTCACCATGGCGCGACGGCCATGCAACTTGTGAAGAATTCCTTTCCGGGTTGCCAGCTCAAGAATTTGTTGGAGAGGGTCAATCGCTAGGATGAACAACAAAGGGGAGATTGGGTCTCCCTGTCGTAGTCCTTGAGCATGCTTGATGGGTGGCCCAGGAATCCCATTTAGGAGGATGCGCGACAAGGACGTGCAAAGAAGTGCCGCAATCCAATCCCGGAACTTGCTTGGAAACCCTTTCCGCTGAAGTAGGTCCAGAATGTACTCCCACTTTACCGTGTCAAATGCCTTCTTGATGTCTAGTTTGAAAAGCAGGGCTGGTGTTTTGCACTTGTGCAGGCGGCGCGCATAATTCCGGACATACATGAAATTATCATGGATGCTACGCCTTTTGATGAAAGCACACTACGCGTTTGAGACGAGGGCGTCCTGTGGGGGGTCAGGCGTAGGGAGAGAATTTTAGCAATGATCTTGGCCACCGCGTGGATAAGACTAATCGGCCTATAGTCAGAGATGCCCTCCGCGCCCTCCTTCTTGGGCAAAAGTAGGACATTGACGGAGTTGAGCCAATGCAGGTTGGTTGTGTGCAGCGTGTCAAAGCTTTGGATATGACCACCACAGATTCGAACAACAAATATACATAAGCCTCTGTGTGGCCATATAGTCGCATGGTGTTGATGACCAAGCCCGCTACCCAGAAGGAGTAGACGAGGCTGTCCATGGAAGGTCGTATCTTCTGGCTGTCAGATGTCATCGGCGCCGGCTGCCGGCGAGGCAACGGCGGCCACGGCCAGGGCTGCCAAGTCGGCTTTGGACTTAAGAGACTGGACGAGGACTGTGAGCATGAACATCCCCACCACCTCTTCCAAGCAGTCGTGTTCCTGCATTATTATATCAGACTCCGGTCTGCCCTCTGTCTGTACGCAGCTCTGTTTGGCCAGGGAGGAGGAGAGGTCGTTGGTAAGGTAGGAGAGGATGTAGGAGATTAGCGGAAAATACAGAGCGGAGGCGGCCCAGAGGAAGAAGCGGCCGTGCCTGGAGCGGCTCGTACGACCCCGGCGTGAGCTGAGGCAGGTCAGTAGCACAACGTCCGCGGCGGCCACCGCAAGGAGAATGCCGACCTTGAAGTGTGGATTCATGTCAAGTTGGATTCTACTAATCTCTAGCATGCATAAGGTTTGGGTTTGCACTTTGTAGTGTACACACATTTATAGGCGACCGATCGATATAGGAGGAGCCGTTGCAGCTGGACGCGGTTTGCCTGCGAATGGCGTTTCTACTTGAGCAGCATCGGCACAGGTTACTAGGTTACCGGAGGCGGCTTGCCTACTCAATTTGAATGGCGTTTCTACTTGAGCAGCATCGGCATAGGTTAGTGGCGACTGACGACTGTAAAAAGCTGAGAGCGTGGCAGAAGCTAACGAGGAGGCTACCTGGCTGCTTCGCCAAGCCACAGCTCGTCTGCTTCGACACCAAGTCACGGCGATCACGCGGCAGACAGAAACTGCATCTGGCCCAGTTAGGTACTAACCATCATCACAAGGAGACTCACAGGTCTCATATCACCACCCCCATCATCGATCCGTCTTGTTACTCGATCATGCCTTCTTTTACGAGTGCTTGCGCCTTGGAGGCACTGTTCATCTTGGACGAGACATTTCCTCCCATGCGGTACGAACAAGCACGCGCACCTAGGGAGAGAAAGACACACACACAATGCGCAGCAGGCAGAAGCCCGGCAGCAAGCGCTTTCACGAGACATTGCCTGCCCAGTGCCAACCGGCCGGCTGTACGAGGAAGCACGCTCGCCCTTTCGCTTTGCGGGGGTGGAGTTCACACTGGACTGGAGCATCCACCACAACATGCATGTGCGCGGGACGGGAGAGCCGGGCGTGCTCTGCTGCACGATGGACAGCAAATTGATGGAACCACACTATTGGCCTAGTGATGTACTCCCTCCGTCCGGAAATACTTGTCGGAGAAATGCATAAAAATGGATGTATCTAAAACTAAAATACGTCTAGATACATCCATTCCTCCGACAAATATTTCCGGACGGAGGGAGTAGTTATCTAAACGCTTTTATACGTATTAGTTTACGAGGGAGTACTTACAATCTTACATGCATGAAAATGCATGTATGCATGCGTATAAGTGTAACCATGCATGCATGTTGCATGCGTATAAGTGTAACCATGCATGCATGTTGCAAAGCATAAGGGAAGGGGTCAGCTTATGATTTTAGGCATGGTTACT
>NC_041384.1:12671203-12683703 GCF_002162155.2 Triticum dicoccoides | reverse complement strand
AAGAATCCTTTAACTCAAGAAATGAAGAATCTTCAAACTTGAGAGGTGTGGATGTTGGTACGCAAAAAAAGAAGAAGAAGAAGAAAAACACCACCACGCCTTGAGGAAACCATGTCAGCCTATGTTGATCTCAAGAGAGCACATTCTAGCTTGAAGGAACAAGCAATGGAACAAACAATTGCACAGGGGCAGCAATACTCGATGTCAAGATGCATGCATCGAATACTCGATGTCAATATGCATGCATCGAAGTTCTTGATACCATGGATGATGTATCTGATGACATCATGGTTCTGTCATCTGATGCCTTCAAGGATCCAGTGAATCGTGAGATCTTTATGTGCTATCCAGCAAGGCTTCGTGGTTTGTGGTTGCCAAAAGAAGTGGCCAAGCTCGACGCTCCAGGATCCAATGTGTGAGATATTTCTTCACAATTCTCAGTTACATACTCAATTATTTTTTACTGTGCATTGCCACTGAGCACAAACAACAATAGTGGTTGCATAAGCTGAACTGCTTCCATGATCAATTATTTCTATTAGGAGATGATAACCCGAGGATGCAAGAGCTTGATGTGTGACAACTGCATAGGAAGGTAAAGGATAATCTCTCCAAATCACATCCTTCCTGATACTGATTTCCTGCAAAATCTGGAAGCTGAAATTGTGCTCTTGTGCTCAACTTGCCTTGTTTAATTACACCAATCCATGATTAATTACACCCCACTCTAAACTATGTATGAACTGCGGCGGCATTGCACGCACACAATTACTAGTGGAGAAGAAAGGGAACACTTAAAGCAGTTTGAAACCGCCAGCCTCTGTATCATTGTGATGCACACAACCATAGAAAGGGAACACACAGATCACACTTTGTTCATGCAGTTGGTTTTGGTCGTCGAACAGTCGAACACTCTTAGAGATGCGGAATGTATGTGGACATGAACCTTGTGACCTCTTGCATTGGCACGTGATGAGAGAATACTGATTTTAATCAGAAGTGGAAATATATTTGCGGGCATTTAACCCAGAGAAAGATTAGACACTATCAGAGTACTCTGTAAAGCCTGGCCAATACCATTGCAAACACGCAAAGTTAAAAGGGAACTACCGTGGTCAGCACACATGTAAACATACACAATACTGAATACAGAATCATCAAGCAGTCTTCGGACAGATAGCTAATCACGACCAGCACACACCTAAACAAGCACAATACATACTAAATACTACAAAATCAGCACCAAATGTAAATCAGAAGGTGGTGGATGAAGATGAAGTCATCAAGGCTCGGGGACGGTGGGAGCAGGCCTGGTGGTGATGCTGGCGTGCAGGAGCAGTGCCCACAGCAGCGTAATGAGCTCGCCGCCACGCTGCAGTGCCTCAACGTGGCCCTTGACGTTGTCCGACGGCGCGAGGTAGAGTATCATCTCTGACCAGAACTCCGCCAGGAGCTCCCACACCGCCTCTTCTTCACCCCCTGAAGATTGTTCGTGGTTCTTTTCTTGATTCTCCTCCTTCCGCCTTTGAACCTCTTCCACTAACTGCCTACCAAGCCTTGAGCCCCTTTTCAGCACCTCATGGGAGTTGTCATGACCGAAAGACTGAAGCAGGTGGGAATACAAGGCCATGCCCGACCTTGAAGATGCACTACGCATGGATGTTTCCACACATTCCTTCACCTGCCGGTAGCGGAGCCTCGTTGAGGCGGCATTGTCTGGTAGCAGGTCTGGAGCCTCTGCCACGAGGTATGCACAATAACATGACAAGCTGTTTGCAACGGCCATGTTTGTGATTGGCTTTGGAGCCGGAGCAGCAACAAGAGAACACTCAAAGAGGCTTGTGGCAATGTGCCACACGAGGATAGCGTCAGTATTAGTGGTGGCGCCTCCATGGCATGCCCAAGCAAGGTGAGGGCACCGACGCTGTACCGTGGCTATGCCGTTGCTCAGCTGCCGCTCACTGATCCTCAAGGATGTGAGGACCGCAGCTTTCACATCTGATGTGACCTTGACATGCTGGTTCCTTCTTGGGAAGAAGATCTGTTTGAACAGATGGTCCTTGGGAGGACTAGGCTTGAGTAAACGGCTCTGCCCAATGCCTCGGTCATTTGCATTTTAGCAAACAGGAAGAGATCATCTTGGACCAACGAGGCCGGTTGATGCAGTGGGCAACCATGCTTATCTTGGTCCAATTAGAGCGCGCACTGCTGACCAATGCCCATATCTCGAGGGATGCAGCGACTGCGGTGAGAAGAATTAGATGAATACCGACTGGTACGTGACCAGCAGCAATCCCGATCAAAAGGTGTGGAACGAGGTAGAGTGATAAAATGAAAAGTGGAATGCAAGTGAGCAAGGAGAGGACGAAGTGGAGAGCTGCGGGCCAGGCACCCAGAGAGGCCACAGGGAGAGGGGAGTAGTAGAAATCGCTTGCAAACGAGAGCTCGTGGGCAATCACCCGAAATATCCTCCCATGGTCATCCTCCTCGCCGAGTAGCCCATGGCAGACGAAGTGGAAGGCCCGGGTAGAGCCGGCCTCGGCTAGCCGGTAGCCAGCGAACCGCCTGCGCAGGCATTTGAAGAGAAAAGGAGAGGCAAAGGTCCTTGAGCTCCTGAGACAGGCGATGGTCGTCTGATGACCAGACTTTGTCCAGCGTGACAAGGCGGCTTGATATTAGCGCTGAAGGCTTGACACGATACCCTTGGAGGGTTTCTTCCACGTCCTCGTTCTTCTCTCCCGTCACAATGAGAGGGGGTACCAGCACCGCCTCCATTTCTTGCAGCTGTGCCATGTAGCCGTCGATGAGCTGCGCGTTCCGGCCAAGGGCGAAGGAGCCATTCGCGTGCCGGAAGGCAGCAAACATGAGCACCAGGCGCCCAGAACAGAAATATGACGGTTAACACTAGTAGAAAAAGGGCCTGCAGTAGTCCCGGTTCAAGAACTGGGACTAAAGGCCCTCCACGTGGCCGCTGCCTGAAGGTCCACTTTTGGTACTAAAGGTAATTTTTTGATTTTTTTTTGAATTTTTTTGAAACTTTTTTATTTTCAAATTTCTGATTTATTTTAACCTCTAATCTCTAATCACCCCTCTCATCACTGCTCAATTTAATCTCTAATCACCCTTCATCATTCCAAATCATCTAACTTCCCGGACGGTCACCCATCCTCCCACTCCCCAGCCTGAGCACGCTTAACTTTCAGGTTCTATTCTTCCTCGTTTCCAAGTTTGCACTCGTTGTTTTCCTGACAATAGTAAGGTGTTAATCCTATTAACCCTCAGGATTTTAGCTTGAGCATGAAGTCACACATTTCACCGTTTGAGTTTGAAACTATTGTTCTAAAAAACAATAATTATTTAGTAACACTAATATTTCTTGAATAAGTAGTTTGACCATTGTTTGACCATATTTTGACCAGATTTGACCAAAATTCAAAAAAACTGAAATAATTATTTAATAACACCAATATTCTTGAATAATTATTTAGTAACACTAATACTTCTTGAATAAGTAGTTTGACCATAGTTTGACCAGATTTAATGAAATTTAAAAAAAAACTAAAATTTGAGCATAACTTTTTTTCCTTTTGAAATTTGAGGATTCTACAAATTTGCAAACAGGCCATAGGCCGTCTCCATCTGATGTAACTTTTCGAGTAGATGATTTTTCATATAAATTTTTTTTAATCCGAGTTCGTATGCAAAAGTTATGCCTATTTTACAAATTCCAGAGAGATTTTGTAAATAAAGTTGTAATTCATATTTGTAAATTTTCCCAACAACTAGACCATATATCACATGGGAAACTTATTTTGTACTAAAGGTTAGACCTTTAGTCCCGGTTGATGCCACCAACCGGGATTAATGGGCATCGCACCCTTTAGTCCCGGTTCGTGGCATAAACCAGGACTAAAGGGCTCAGGTGAACCGAGATTAATGCCTTAGCCGCACGAACCGGGACTAATGCACCCATTGGTCCCGGTTCTGGACTGAACCGGGACTAATGGGGTTACCCGGCCTGGACCAAAGCACCATTTTTTTACTAGTGTAAAATTGCGGACAACAGTTCTAATCGTACATGTCTTTCTTTGTGGGCATATACTAGCATCGTGTAGATGACGACGCTCGCCACCCAGAAGGAGTAGATGAGGCTGTCCATGGACGGCCGGATCCTCTGGCTGTCGATGTCGTCGGCGCCGGCCGCAGGCGAGGCAACTGCGGCCACTGCCAGGGCTGCCATGTCGGCGTTGGACTTGAGAGACTGAAGGACGATGACGGTCAGCATGACCGCCCACGCCCACCGGGACAAGCACTCGAGCTCCTGCGTGGTCTTTTGCAACTCCGTTGTCGAATCACCATCCTGTATGCAGCTTCGGTGGACCAGGGTGGAGATGTCGTTGGTGAGGTAGGTGAGGATGTAGGAGATAAGCGGGAGATACAAAGCGGAGGCGGCCCAGAGGAAGAAGCGGCCATGCTTGGCGCGGCTGATGCGGCCCCGGCGTGAGCTAAGGCATGTCAGCAGCACGACGTCCGCGGCGGCCACGGCAAGGAGAGTGCGGAACTTGGAGTCTGGATCCATGTGAGACGTGACTAGTGACTAGCGGCCGCTGCTCGCTAGCATAAGGTTGGGATGCCAACCTCGTACTCCCTCCGTCCTTCAAAGAGTGTACTTCCAACTTTGTTGGAGGGTCAAACTATCTCAATGTTTGACCGAGTTTGTGCAAAAATATATCAATGTTTATGAAACCAAATAGGTATATAATGAAAATATATTTTATCATGAATCTAATGCTACTAATTTGATGGCATAAATGTTGATGCATTATTGTATAAATACGGTCAAACATAAAAAAGTTTGACTTTCCAACAAAGTTGGAAGTACACTCTTCAAAGGACGGAGGGAGTACACATTTATAGACGAGGTGTGATCGAGGAGCTGACTGCTGCATGCAGCTGGACGCAGCTTTACCTTCTTATTATTTTGGGTCAACGGCTACCGTCCGGGAGAGATAACCTAGGAGCAAACATGCATGCATGCAGCATCTCGCACGCACGGTCTGTTCACACGTGAATGGCCCTAGCTAGCCCTACATCTCAGGAATGCACACACGCAGCAGGCACAAACAACTCGCCTGTCGTCTCCTCCGACTCCAAGTCGTGATGGTGTATCACGTGGCACATAGAAACTGCATGCATGTGGTCAGGTATCAACCATCATCACAAGGCTTGGGTCAACCATGCATAGGCCAAGGATTCAGAGAGTCATCATATCACCACCCAATAGTCCAATACCCATCATCCATCTTGTGACTTCCTCTTCCTTGCAGGATATGTTCATCTTTCCCTTGCACTGCTCGCGTGGAGTGTTTCAAGACGAATCACCACTACAGTCTACAGAACACGTTACAGCAGTCACATCTCCCGAAAAGATCTAACACTGAAACGTCATGGTCGGTGGCGTTGCGAAAAACGATCAGATCATGAAAAATATTTCTGGATTGGGTCATGTCAAAAGGTGCGGCGATGGCTTTCACACTGGTGCATCCACAATAAGGTACCAGTTGGTTGCTGCATCTACATGTGTGCTGGATCGGCGTGCTCTGCTGCAGGATGGCAGAGAAATGCTGATCTTCAGCTTCACAGGAGCCGTGTTGTTTTTACTCAATGACCCATGAAGAAAATTCGTGCAGGTCCCTCATCTACGCATGTCCGGTGCTGGCAATATCGATGCGTGTCGTCGTCCACGACGTGTCCCAGGACCTGGCAAGCCTAGTGCAGCACTTCGTCAACTTCGTCTTCGTCCGTCTATGCATGTCGGGTGCTGGTGCCTTCGTTTACGACGTGTCCCCGGGTTTGGCAAACCCGGTGTGATGCCTCATCAACATCGTCTTCTTTCCGGCACAGCACTGCTTCGACACCACCGCCCATGACTAACTCGGCGCCTCCTTGTGCTCGCGGCTCCACGGCGACTTTCTCAACACTGGTCACCCCGTCTCGACATCGACCACGGCGTGCTACGCACGGCTACCTCGACGACGGCTACACCACCCTATGCTCTAGGCTACATCGACATCAGCACAAAGGGCTACCGCCTTGCTTGAGCAACCTCGTTGGTTTCCACACCAGCCACACGACTTCCTCGATGCATCGACCGTTACGACTGTGGGGGGATGTCGGTCGGCTCACCTTCGGACTCTTCTCCAGTCTCATCGTCCGCGTTGCTACCTTTGTGACTACGGGGAATGTTGAGTATAATGATTAGATTGGAAACATAGGATAGACTAAAAAAGTATTATGGGTTGTCTTGTACTCCAAAAAGATCATGTACTCCTATATATATATACCCACGAGGCTCAAGCGATAAACAACGATTCCATCAATCACTCTCTATCCCTTCTAACACCCCCCACCCGTTTGCATGGTATGTTCTACAGGGCAGCCTTGCATGGCGGTTGTGCGAGTCGCCGCGGCATAGCTGGGATCTCGCCAACGCTGGCCGGCATGCACACGCCTCACGCACATGGTGCACCTACCGGTCTTGTGGGGCTAGGGATCTGGCGGCGATGTCCGGCCAGGCTGACGCTTGAGTGGTGTGCGCCGATACCTTGGGGAAAAGCTCTCCCTGACGTGTTGCCTTTGGCCTTTGCCACAGTGACGAGGTCCTCCGTCCGTCTCCTGCCAGGTCACGGTGACGAGATACTCCGCCTGTCTCCTGCGCGGGCGGCCATGTTTATTAGGAACCTGGGCGCGGCCCATAAGGTTCTAGGTGGCGGTGACTGTCTGCAATTATATGGATGGGGCGGCGGTCGGATATGTTGTCTTGCGGCCGCAACTTTAGTGTCGTCCATGGCCGACCAGGTGTGGCTGCCTGCTTCATATTTGGATGGCTAAATGATGGTGATCCAGATTCGATCGGTCGAGTGGGGTGACTGCAAATTGTGTTGCAGCCACCTCCTGTGGCTCCACGACGGTGGTCGTTACCGAGTGATCTTCTGGAGGGTTCGTCACCAAGTCTGGTGGCTGACCTCGACAGTGAGATGCAAACTGTGAACGACGATTTGACTCGGAGGGATGGTTGTGCAGTGATATCATATCCCATGTAGATGATGTGATCGCAGTAAAATGGTGGTGACAACATTTGAGTGACTTCAATGATGATGTCACTCGAGCACCCGTTCATGAGTTCCGAGGTAAAAGTCTAGATCTGACCCGAACTAAGTTACACAAGGAGCCAAGATGTTCCTCCGTTTTATCTAACAGCTCTACGATGATCTGGCTTGTTTTACGAAAAGGCCAGACACTGGCTAGAATAACGAACAAGTTCGTTAATTGTTCAGGTTGGTAAACGAATGGCCCATTGTGTCTTGTTTTTTTTCCTTTTCTTCTTGTTTCATTCATGTGGTGCGTATAGCAGGGATACATGCCACCAACCCTTAGTCGCGTCAGTTTCATACAGCCTTAGCCCAAACAATGCTCCTCCTCTTCTAGCCAATTTCACGAAAAAGACCCAAGATACCAAGTGAGAGAAATGTGTCTACCTCGACAAGACTCAAGACTGAGCCACCCCCGCCCCTGCCCCGACAAGGAAAAATCCTTATACTCTATTAACTCATAACCCTCTGCTTTGCATTTACAACCCATATGATGGAGAATTGCTAGCTTAGCCAAGGATCAAAGCCTCTGATACAGATGTTATGAACCACGATCAAAGATCATACTACTATTTCACATGAACACTAGAGTTTGGTGGTATTGAGTACTAACTTGGTAACAAAGAAGAAACAAGAGGGGAACAAGAGACAAACAACAACGGGTTAATTTGATAAATGCCACTCCAGATTTGGCGATTCCGAAAAATGCCACTACAATTACCAAACTTTGAAAAATGCCATTTCATGCTATTTCCAGTGTCATTTTTTGAAGTCTGCAGTGGCGTTTTTCAAAGTTTGCAAAAATTGCAGTGGCATTTTTATGAATCGCCATAACTAGAGTGGCATGAAAGCATAGTGCAATTATGGCGATTTTCTCCTTTATCGTCAACAATGAACCGAAATGAGTCTGCAGTCATCATGAAAGCATAGTGCAATTATTGTTGGGTTAATTATCGTCATTTTTTATGAGTCTGCAGTGTCATTTTTCTTGTTTATGAATCACCATTTTTATGAATCGCCATAATTAGAGTGGCTTTGTGATTGGAAGGAGACTCTCCGTGTAGGAAAGCATAGCGAATGTGAAGACATCATCCCGACCAACAAAATCGAAGGAGCCTACTCTAGGATTCTTATACCTCAGCCGGTCCAGACAAACCACTTCCCTTAAATCGCGACGGGCATCATCGTAATGGTAAAGATAATTACACCACGGAAAAATAAAACATCTTGGGGAATGACAGATAAAGCTTTGAACTTCCATGGCTCCAACTCCGGTAAGATAATGATATAGTGTTGAACCCATTCACCAGACCGTAATAACATCCAGATTACTTGTTTTCCAACAAGGCCTTGAGCAAGGCATAATTCTCCACCTAGCTCAATAAACCTGAGTTGCTCCTCCTTTGGTGAGAAGGATTTAGGATGGCTTATGAAACTAAATGTTTCATCTTCTAAATTGAAGCGGAGAGCGCCTTGTGGGTGCTTTTCAACGAGTTCATCTGAGACGAACAAATACAAAGAGCCCTTGAAGTGCGTGACGTGGTATACAATAGGATTACGCACCAATGAGGATCTTTATACTGAAGCTCTTTTTTTATTATTTCTTTCTATGCTGTCCTTAATAGCAGGTTGGTTACATCTACAACCCAAATGGAAATCAAGCCTTTCGTGGTTCAAAAACGCGGAATCTCGTCTCAATCATCATTTGTCAGGACTTTTCGGGGTAAGTTCTTTGGCTTGGACAGGACATTTAGTTCATGTTGCTATTCCCGCATCCAGGGGGAGTACGTTCGATGGAATAATTTCTTAGATGTATTACCCTATCCTCAGGGGTTGGGACCTTTTGATGGGTCAATGGAATCTTTATGCCCAAAACCCGGACCACGGCCTGATCGGCAACGATGGATCCTCGGCGATGCTCCTCCAGGAAGAATCGATATCATCACCACCGATAGTAAGGATTTCCATTCCCACGTTATAAGTCCGCATGGAAAATTCCAGGTAACGGTAAAAGAAGTGAGCGACCTTGTACTTGTTCGTGCGAGGGTCACGGCCGAAACCAACGGTTGGGATTTGCCACACATCCTCTTGGCCATCGGGTAACGTGAGTACATCATGTATTGCCGGGTTGAAGACATACAACTTGGTGTCGGTCAAGAGAACTACAAGCCCGTCGCAGTGCGCCATGCCGTAAAACGACCCGAACTCGCAATGGAAGGTTGTGGAGTGCACGAGGCGCGCCTCGCCCTGGCCCTCTCGCCATGTGTAGAAGGGGATGTGGTTGGAAACGTTGGTCGGCCAGGCCTCTTCTTCGATCACCTTGTCCACGGTAAGTGGGGTGATGAGGAAGGAAGGCTCGTGTTCTTGGTTCTTGACAGATTGCTGGAGATGCGAGCGGATGAAGCATGGATCGGAGATGATGGCACACCATGCCTTGCTGACGGACTTGAACCGTGTGAGAGCTTTCACGGGCAGCCGGACAAGAATCTCGCAGACCATCTCGTCTGGTAGTACTGGCCAGTAGCGCACTCGCCTCCTGTATACCTTGAGTATTTCCGGGCGGCTGGTTTTCATGCCCATAGTTTCGTGGTGTCCTAAATGCACCAACGTGACTATATTCGTTATTCGTTAATCTGGGTGAAAAAATACCCGGCGTTCATGGACAGCGATGTGCAGGCATATATATTGGCGTTGAACACAATCAGACAAACGGACATGAAAACGGATCGGACTGCTGGCCGGCTCCCTCACCAATTTGGACACAAAGACACACCGCCAGATGAAAGGTGATGAACAACAGAAAAAATAGAAGTGAAACACGGATGTATGTAACTTGAGAAATCCTGCTCGACCTAAACCAGACATCAAGCGAGGGCAAGCCCATCCTCTCAAAGCAATCAATCAATCGGTGCAATTGTACAAGTCGAACCTTGGAGAGCAACTAATTGAGGGGTACCTCTTGTGAGAGCCCCTTCATAGTCGCTCTCAGTCACCGCCACATGCCGCGTGTCTTAAGCATCGTCAGAGGACATGTGGAGCTACGTCCCTGTCGGATCTCATAGGATTTGATCGGTGCTGGTCTTAGATGGATTTGTTTAGATGCAGTCTTTGTGCGTGTATTTACAGATTTGATCTTATCGGCTCGCTTCAGTGATTGTACTCATTGCTAGGTCGGCCATAGAATCGGTGCCGAAAAGATCAATTGGTGCTATACTGTAATAATTGATAATGAATAAATTGAAAATTTCTTTGAAAAAAGACAGCGCGTGGCCGCCTGAATAGTACCCTGACACCACATTGTTGACATGTGAATCTGGTTTAGTAGCACGATGACGACAAATGATAAACCAAGTTTTTCCAAACTTTATTTAGGTTCCTTGTTTCTTTTCTTGTTTTCTTTTGCCCCAATTTATGCTATTTCGTTTAATATATTCATTCTTGGCTTTATTTCTATTGTATATTCATGAAACTTATTTTTTATTCTTTATGTATTCTATAAATCATTTATTTTCTAAATTATGGTTAATTAATTCATTTCACAATCACTTTTTTTAATCCTTTGAGTATGAACATTTTTTTCTGGCCATTTATCCAAAAATACATGAATATTATTCCAACATACGTGAACTGTTCTTTTAATATAATCCCTCCGTTGCTAAACATATATGTCTTTTTAGAGATTTCTACATGCACTACATAAAGATGTATATAGACGTATTTTAGAATGTAGATTCATTCATTTTAAAATCTCTAGAAAGACTTATATTTAGAAATAGAGGGAGTACATGATTAATTTTCTATAGAGATGAATATTTATCCAAAATTGTATTTTTTAACAAAGCATAATCGTAGATGCCCACATACACGCATATACACTCACCCTATAAATACACTCTTTCCCTGTGAGCACCTCCGAGATACTGAGCCGGCATCATCTTAAGATTGACGAAGACATCGCATGTGCCTTCTACTGAATGAAGGTTGCATGAAAGCCAGAAATAAATCTAGAAAAAATGTGAACACTAGTACCAAGTGTATGACTTGATCCCTCATGGGCTGCTTTCACCACAAGAAAACCTAACCATCTGAGCTACACTTAGTTTCGATTTTAATATGTATTAAATTTTGTGTTCTCACATGTTCACATGTTCATTTATTCCTGAATTTATTTCAGGATTTCCGGCGATGCGCATTCAGTGGGAGGAGACGTTCCCGTCGATGATATGCCGGCTCAGTCTTTCGGAGGTGCTCATAGAGGTAGGGTGTGCTTGTATGCGTTCATAGAGAAAAGGTGAGTGTATGCGCGTGTATATGAGCGCTTGCGTCAGTACTGTGTTAAAAAAACTCTTACAAAAAAGTAAATATTATCACGTGCGTGTTAACACCTCAGCCGCCCACCAAGCTCTCGTGTGTACGTTTCCGTGCAATTCCTCACAATAAGCATAAAATAGGAGCACTCATAATAAATTAGTTTGATCCTAAAATATGGCTCTTGTTACGATGGAGTCTCTAAGAGCATATCCAATAGCTGCCTTATTATAGGGCAATACTGTCTTTTTGGATTTTTAGATGGCAAAAAACCTCTCCATGCCTTCCGGCACGCTCCCGCAAGAGATCCTTCAAGTGGAGTTGCTGCACCTTTTCGAGGGCATGTGGGACTGGCAGATCTCTTCTCTGGAAGGTGGGGCGTTCACGGTGGTCTTCCCAGATCCGGCGATGCTCAGGATGGCAACAAGGAGCGGCAAACTTTTCCTCTCCCTCAATAACCTCATGGTGGATATCCGTGACGCGGTCCTCGACGGGCCCAAGGGAATGGAGATGCCGGAGGTGTGGGTCAAGCTGGGCGGTGTCCCACCCAAGCAGCGGCGCTCTGACCGGCTCATGGCGGCCACCACTATGCTCGGCCGTCCCCTGCTGGTCGACAAGGAGTCGCTGATCCGTCCGGGGCCGGTCCGCATGCGTTTCGCTTGCCGCAACGCTCGCAAGCTTCGCGGACTGGTCCAGATTTGGTTCAACGGCGAGGGCTTCAACATCACCATCGAGCTCGAGCTTCCCCCGGAGCAAATCACGGCGCCCGCCCTGCCTTCCCCAAATCCCCCTTCTCCCAACCATGGCAAGGGCCCGGACGGGGCGGGGCGCGACGGCAACAAGGATGGCGACAAGGAGCTAGATGCAAGTATGAAGGACGATTCCATCGACACGGCGGCGTGGGAGAAGCTGGGCATCACCGACAAGGGCGGGCGGCAAATCGTGCGCAGCTGCCTTTGATGGAGCAGCCACTCGCGGGGAGGTCCATGGAGCTGGAACTATCTATTCCGAACCAGTACGGCTCCAACTTGGATTCGGTCA
>NC_041384.1:12607725-12670882 GCF_002162155.2 Triticum dicoccoides | reverse complement strand
GTGCGGATGGAGGCGGTGGCCGGCGCAGACCAGATGGTGGAGCCGCTGGGGGAGGCGCGCACTCCTATCGCGGTGTCCGTGGACTCGCTGCCTCTCTCCTCGCGCTCTCCGTCCCAAGGCGGCCGCAGCACCAACAAGCTAGGCGCGGTGAAGCAGCTCAAGAAGGTGGTCGTGCGCAAGGTCAGCGCGGAGGCCGGGCGTGCAGCGGAGCTCCTGGGTGCTCCGGCGACGCCGCGTCAGGCGGTGATGGCTCTAGCTGTGCCCAACCCCGCCCCGCTCGCTCAGGAGGCGTCCAAGACGGCGCCTTTCCCGAAGGTCAAGCGTTCCAAGGCCGTAGTGGAGGGGCAGGCGGCTCCCGTGCGGGTCAATGCGCGGGCCAAGGGCGCCAAAGGAAACATGCCGTCGCTCCAACGCGCCCAACTACTCCAAGCACAAAAGAATCTGGAAACCTTAGATAACCCCTTGCCCCGTTTTTCGATTCTGGACTCCTTTTCGAACAATCATTTGGGTGAGGTGTCGGTGGAAAGTGGGGTGGAACCGATGGGTGAGGGCGGGGTGAGCGAGCTCATCTCGTTGGTGCGTGCGAAGGAAATGGCGCAGGCGGCGCTAGCAACGGCGGCTGCTCAACATGCGGAACGTTTGGCGGTCGAGGCTGAGCCCTCGACGTCGCTAACGCTCCGGCCCGAAGGGGAGAAAGCAACAGGGGTTGCTGCTCCTCCCTCGCCTCGCTGCGGCAATAAGGTGAGGCACGTGGCCAAGGCAATCACCTCCAGGGGAGTGCGCCTGCGAAATCGCGTCATCTAGATGCGTGCACTTCTTTGGAACAGTCGTGGCTTCAGCCACTCGGGGCGGCGTACCCAATTAAGAGAATATATCAGGAAAGAAGCCATAGATATCATAGGGCTCCAGGAAACGATTAAATCTGAGTTTTGTCACCAAGATATCTTAGCCATAGATCCCCTAGAGTGTTTTGTTTAGCACCACAGCCCCGCAAATGGCCATTCGGGTGGCATGCTGCTCAGCTTTTACAGCGCCACGTATGAGGTGCTGACCTGGGAGGTCGGTACCTTTTTCATTGCTGCCAATATCTGTGTGAGAGCTTCGCTTCGCGAGCTCGTGATCGTGCAAGTCTAAGGACCAGCAGATCACTCACGCTCGGCCGAGTTTTTGGGAGAACTCGAAGCCAAGGTATTGGCAGTATCAGCAGCCCAAATCCCTTTAATGGTGGGTGGCGACTTTAACCTGATCCGTTCGGGTGCTGATAAAAACAACGACAATATCAACTGGCCAAGGGTGGCCATGTTCAATAATGCAATTGCGTCTATGACACTTAGGGAAGTGACAAGAACTGGGGCAAGGTTTACTTGGACTAACAAGCAATTAGCCCCGGTGCGATCCGTCTTGGATCGTGCTTTCATGTCTCCGGATTGGGAAGTGGTGTTCCCATTATGTTCGCTCCTTGCAGAAACAAGGATTGGATCGGACCATGTTCCCCTCATCTTATCTTCAGGGGAAGATAGGATTCGTCGCAGCCCGCGCTTCTTCTTCGAAACCGCGTGGTTTGAGGTCCCTGATTTCGACACCATCTTTAGGGAAAGATGGTTGCGATGTGTCCAACTCACGGGCCAGCAGCGCGGCCCAATGGAGTTCTGGATCGCGGTCGGGGGACGCCTCCGCGCAAGCCTAAAGGGGTGGGGTGCGAACCAGGGGCGTGACGACAAAGTCCTCAGGGCGAGGCTTCTTGATGAGATAGCACTCCTTGATATCCAAGCAGACTCGCGCCCTTTCTCTGAGAAAGAATGGGCGCATCGATATGCCTTAGAAGGGCAAGTCAAAGCTCTGCTAAGATCTGAGGAGGAATATTGGAGGCGTAGGGGAGGCCTCAAGTGGACGCTCAAAGGCGATGCGAACACAAAATATTTCCACGCGTATGCGAACGACCGACGCAGGAAATGCTTAATCCTTAGATTGGAGACGGAGCAGGGGCTCCTTCTCCAGCAATCAGAGATTAGCAAACACATCTACGACTTTTATATTAGCCTGATGGGGACCGACGAGGCTCAATGCACGCGTCTATGAGCGGACGTTTGGCTCCCATCCCAAAAGGTCTTAGAGAGTGAGAACGAAGAGCTGGGGCTCGCGTTTCTCCCCAAGGAAATAGACGATGCACTCCAAAGCATGAAAACCGACACGGCTCCGGGGCCGGACGGGTGGCCGGTGGCGATGTTTAAACACTTTTGGCCATTGTTGCGCGATCCGATATACGATGTGTGCAACGGCTTCATGCGCGGTTTCATGGACATGGCTAGGCTAAACTACGGTGTCCTCTCGTTAATAGCGAAGGTGTCTGGCACGGATAACATCCAACAGTACATACCAATTGCGCTCATTAACGTTTCTTTTAAAATCAGTGCCAAAGGTTGCGCCACTAGGCTCACGCCGATCGCCCACCGCACCATTAGTCGCTCTCAATCTGCGTTCATTCATGGTAGAAACATTTTGGAGGGGCCGTTAGCGCTGCAAGAGACCCTTCATGAGCTTAGACGCACGCACGAACCGGCGATTTTACTCAAACTAGACTTCGAGAAGTCTTACGACCGCGTCAATTGGGATTTCCTCAGACAGATCCTCACTAGTCGAGGCTTCTCGTCGATGTGGGTGCACAGAGTCATGCAGTTAGTCTCGGGGGGCCAAACTGCGGTCTCGGTGAATGGAGAAGTAGGGCACTTCTTCAGGAACAAGCTGGCTTACGCCAGGGTGATCCCATGTCACCACTCTTGTTCAACTTTGTTGCTGATGCTTTGGCAGCTATGCTACGGAAAGCAACGGAGGCAGGTCACATAAAAGGGGTGTTGGGACACCTCATCCCAGGGGGGATTTCACACTTACAATACGCGGATGATACGTTATTGTTGTTCCAGCCCGACCTCCATGGTGTGGCCACGATCAAAGCCTTGCTGATTAGCTTCGAACTCATGTCGGGGCTCAAAATCAACTTCCACAAGTGTGAAGTGATGCCCATGGGGCTGGAGGCGTCAGAAGGCAGGCGTATTGCGGACCTGCTCAATTGCAAATTAGGCAAACTTCCATTTACCTACCTGGGTCTCTTGTTGGATGCCAAACGTATTACGATCGACGGATGGGCTCCGCTCTGGACCAAGGTGGGAGGGCGGGTTTGTCCGTGGAGGGGGAAGTTCCTTTCCTCTGCAGCTAGATTGGTGCTCACGAATGCGAGCCTTTCCTCGCTGCCGCAATTCGCGATGGGTCTCTGTTCCTCCTCGCAGAAGTGGTTCATGCCAAGATGGACACACCCAGGTCCCGTTTCTTTTGGGAAGGGGCGGGACCAAAACGCAAGTACCATATGGTTAAATGGGATGCGGTGTGTCGTCCCAAAGACCTAGGTGGGCTAGGGATCACAAATACTAGAATCCTAAACATTGCACTTATGTGCAAGTGGATTTGGAAGCTATTGCAGGGGGCGACGGGTTTATGGGTTGACTTGTTGCGCGCTAAATACTTTCCGAACGGAAACTTTTCGAGGGCACGGCGCGGGGCTCACCTTTCTGGAATGATCTTCAAGCGGTACGCCCGGCCTTCGCCCTAGGAGCCAAGTTTGCTATTGGCAACGGCCGCTCAGTCCGCTTCTGGCTCGATCATTGGGTGGGGTCGCAGCCTCTCTGGTCCCAATTCCAGGATCTTTATGCTCTGGCTGTCAACCCGGAGCAAACGGTTGTGACGGCACTTACCGCCACCCCTCCGGCGATCCATTTTCATAGAGAGTTAACTGGGCTAGAACAAGCACACTTAGAGGAATTGCTTGGCCTCACCGACTCGGTGTCGTTGTCTACTTCCGCGGACATGGTCACCTGGGCCCTCACCCCGTCCGGCAAGTTTACGGTCAAGTCTCTTTACCGTAGGCTGTGCCAGGGCCCGTCCTTCCAGGTGCCGAAGGGCTTGTGGAACTCGCGCCTTCTGCTTAAGATTAAGGTGTTCTTTTGGCAATTGTTCCACAATAGACTACCCACGTCGGCAAACGTCGACAAACGCAACGGCCCGTCGACCGGCTTGTGTGCGATATGTAACGTCACGGAAGATGCGAATCACATTTTCTTCCGCTGCCCCCTGGCGCGTTTTGCCTGGAGTGCCGTCCGTGCGGCGGCCAACACCTCCTGGGACCCTCGCTCCTCGCGGCCATAGTTGACTCGGTGCAAGGAGGCAACAAGCGTGTGCTTTGGAGTTGCTTAGGAGCCTTGGCATGGGCTATTTGGCTCACTAGGAACAAACTAGCAATCGAGAGAATCTTCCCATCTCACCCTGCTAACATAATTTACAAATGCAACCTTCTACTGCAGCAGTGGAGTCCGTTGGTGAGGCACAAGGATGCTGAAAAAATGAAGCAAGCTCAAGATCATCTTCGCTAGGTCTACGTTTTGGCTAGGGAGCCATCCGCCACTTCTACGTCGTGAAGTGGATCTTTTGTCTCGCGAGCGAGCCTGCGTGCTCTATGCTCTGGCCTTTGGCCTGTAACAGACTCGCTGCGTACTTCCTTTGGCCTGTTCTAAACTTCTCGTGCCTTCGCGTACGCGTGGCCTGAGCCTCCGTGCTCGTTTCGATGTTTTTAGACTTCTCTGTTACGCTGCCTAAGTTGTGGGCTTTATTAATTTAAAGCCGGACGCTCCTAGCGTCTACGTTCTAAAAAAACATCTCCAACAGCTGCCCAGAAACTCCAACATTGGCAAAAACGGGTTTGGGCAGCCCAAAAAAGGGCAACCCCGGCGGCATATATGTGGCACGAAGGCTGCTGCCCAAAAAATGCCAACTCACCCCCTCCACAAACCGCCTCCTCCAGCAACCAAATCTCGTTGTCGCCGCACCGAATTTGGCCGACTCTAACCAAATCCGACCACGTCCAACATTGCCACACCTCCCCACCACTCGGATTCATCGCCACCCAAGCTGAATTGGTTGTGCATCCACCGTCGTCGACCTCCTCTCCTGCCGCCGCACCTCCTCCACCACCCACCGTCGGATCTCCCATCTTCCCTCTGTTGCACATCCTCCAATGCTGCACCGCTTCCTCTGCCCTTCACCACACATCCACCTCAACACCTCCTCCGCCACCGCCACACCCTGTCGACATCGCCGACCTGTGCTGCAGCAACCATGCAGCCGAAGCGCTTCCATTGAGTGTTATCGCGGTTGTCTGGCCAGTTCAACGTCGACTTCCAGCACACCGGCTAGCGGTACTGGCTCGGTACTTTTGAGTCTGAGGACGAAGTGTTACGTGCGTACGACGTCACGGGATGGAGGCTCGGATTTAGTGTTTGAAGCTCAACATTCCGGAGATGTAGTCATGGATCGAGACAGAGTTTGTTGGGCCGTCGGTGATCATTTTGTCACAATCGGCCATGCCGGAGACCCCTATTGTTTCCAATGAGCAGGTCAACAACCATGGGACTGATCAGTAGAGGATGGAGAGATTCGCGAGGGAGCACCTAGAGTTCATCTAGTACAAGGCGGAGTGGTTTTGGAAGAGGGACTAGGAGCTCCAGAAGTGCAAGAATGATGATGTGGCAGGGCCTTCTGTGACGAAGGTCGAGTACGACAAGGGTTCCGACATTTATTGGGACGAACTTGAGGGTGAAGGTTCCAACGAAGACTGGGACGAAGTAATTTACTTTAGTTGTAGTTGTAGTTTGAATGTTTGGATGTTTGTAGAAGTTTAGTTTCAATGTTTAAATGTATGTCTGTTTAAACTTTGTCATGTTTGGATGTTTGTAAGTTTAAATCGAAATTTGTACTTGCAAAAAAGAAGTATTTTCAATGTTTCAGTGTCGTATTTTAGGGCAGCTGTTGGAAACGCCACTCTTTTGTACCCCAAAATGCACTTTTTTGTGTCCTAAAATTTGCTCCAGCCGCTTTTTGCTGTGCTAAAATATGGCAGTTGTTGGAGATGCACTAACAAACATGGAATTTTTCACGATGTTCAGCACCATGTGGTCTATTTCGCGAGCTCAACATAGTCATCCAAGAGAATGAGTACTAAGGATCCGTATCTATATTCATGTTCACCATTGGGATTATAGCGAAGGTAGAGATCACCCGGGCAAGCCGTTTAGTGTCAACTAGCGCTACCACCAGGCAAAGGTGGGCGTCGACTGCCACACCTCTGAATGTAGTGTGAACCTGAAAGCAGATGCTCCATTGGCACATGCATGCGGCCAAGTACTCACAATGTTAACAACATCTACCGTGATCGAGCAGATGTCCACCTGGGGCATCGTCATGGATCATCGAGGGCAAGGTTACACCGACAAGCACGACGACAAATGCCTTGTGTCGAAGACAAATGTCGTGCGTCAAAGCTTAGCCATTTAGTGCTAACTTGAATGTCGAGCATGTTATCGTACCATCAGATTGCCTTGATAAAATTATAACAATATCAAAGATGGAATTTCAGGCCTCTGTCGTCCTGACATGGCTAAAGTTAAGTACCGCCATAGGGACCACCCTCCATTTCTTTGGTCATGCTCGCCTGTTCCATTCATCGCCATTGTATCTTGGCCACTCATGCACCATGGATAGAGACCCAATAATTCCAATCTAGAGTTGCATATGCTGTTTTTATCCTCAGCTGATTAACTCTGCTATACAAGAACTTATGTTTAGCAAATAGGTCTATGTTGCATTGTCGATTTTCAATAAAAATATAAAGAACTAGGATAACTCAAAGGTCAGTATTTCAACAACCAATCGACAATAATATATTACTCCTTCAGAACACCAAAGAAGTGTACATAATTTTGTGTGTGTTTTCATGAAATTTGAGCACCAGAATGATTCCTAAATAGGTGAAACTATCTGGCTTCTCGGTTCCATAATACCCTCGTCTCTCTCTTTGTAAAACTCACATTTCCCCGCATTTCTCTACCCATCCTCCGCCACCACTGTTCATCTCCAGCTATTCAATTTCTGTGGCATAACACTAGTAGTAATCCTCAATCCCTAGGGATGATCAGAATAAAAAATTTAGTCGCATGAAATATTTTTTTACCATTTTATATAATTTGGTTGAACTAAGTGTATTATGGCTCATTTAGTATATTTTTATAGGACTTATTAATAAGTTAATCACATACAATGTTGCTAAATAATACATGTGTTTTTTGTGTATATAATTGTAACATACTCCTATATAACTGGAATTTTTACTTCTGATAAATTTTAAATTTTATGATGTAAGAAAAAATAGCTTTGATTTTTCTAATGCATTAACTACATAGTGTATAAATATATAATTGCATGTATGTGTATATATATTTTGATATGATAGTACATACTTTTAAAGCATGGACTCTAAGAAATGTCTTAATACTAGTTGTTTGTAGTCGTGTACTATTAGGTAAACATATTTATTGGAACTTCTAGGGTATCAAGTGTTGTTAAGTTGGGTTCATTAATAATGTGTTCTTTATATACATGCATTTAAAAAAAATAGTATTATTAATTAGTGAAATACATAAAAGGTTGATCATTCTAGTTTTTCATGTGTACTAAGATCTCATGCCAATTTCTTAAATGAAAAACTACACACTAATTTAAAGATAAAATCTACTTAACATTGATTTTATTATGATATGTATGACGTGCATCAAAGAGAGATTAGTAGCCTCACTAGTTTCAACTTCATCATTTCATATTCCTGAAGTAAATATGCCCTAGAGGCAATAATAAAGTTATTATTTATTTCCTTATTTCATGATAAATGTTTATTATTCATGCTAGAATTGTATTAACCGGAAACATGATATATGTGTGAATACATAGACAAACAGAGTGTCACTAGTATGCCTCTACTTGACTAGCTCGTTGATCAAAGATGGTTATGTTTCCTAGCCATAGACATGAGTTGTCATTTGATTAACGGGATCACATCATTAGGAGAATGATGTGATAAACTTGACCCATTTTGTTAGCTTAGCACACGATCGTTTAGTATGTTGCTATTGCTTTCTTCATGACTTATACATGTTCCTATGACTATGAGATTATGCAACTCCCGTTTACCGGAGGAACACTTTGTGTGCTACCAAACATCACAATGTAATTGGGTGATTATAAAGGTGCTCTACAGGTGTCTTCGAAGGTACTTGTTGGGTTGGCGTATTTCGAGATTAGGATTTGTCACTCCGATTGTCAGAGAGGTATCTCTGGGCCCACTCGGTAATGCACATCACTTAAGCCTTCCAAGCATTGCAACTAATGAGTTAGTTGCGGAATGATGTATTACGGAACGAGTAAAGAGACTTGCCGGTAACGAGATTGAACTAGGTATTGAGATACCAACGATCGAATCTCGGGCAAGTAACATACCGATGACAAAGGGAACAACGTATGTTGTTATGCGGTCTGAACGATAAAGATCTTTGTAGAATATGTGGGAGCCAATATGAGCATCCAGGTTCCGCTATTAGTTATTGACCGGAGACGTGTCTCGGTCATGTTTACATAGTTCTCGAACCCGTAGGGTCCGCATGCTTAAAGTTTCGATGACAGTTATATTATGAGTTTATGAGTTTTGATGTACCGAAGGAGTTAGGAGTCCCGCATGAGATCGGGGACATGACGAGGAGTCTCGAAATGGTCGAGACATAAAGATCGATATATTGGACGACTATATTCGAACATCGGAAAGGTTCCGAGTGATTCAAGTATTTTTTGGAGTACCGGAGAGTTACGGGAATTCTTATTGGGCCTTAATGGGCCATACGGGAAAAGGAGAAAAAGGCCCCAAAGGGTGGCCGCACCCCTCCCCATGGGCTAGTCCGAATTGGACTAGGGAGGGGGGCGCCCCCTTCCTTTCTTTTCCTTCTCCCTTCCCTTCTCCTACTCCAACAAGGAAAGGAGGAGTCCGAGTCCTACTCCCGGTGGGAGTAGGACTCCCCCCTTGGCGCATCCTCCTTGGCCGGCCGCCTCTCCTCCCTTACTCCTTTATATACGGGGGCAGGAGGGCACCCTAGAGACACAAGTTGATCAAGTTGATCGTCTCTTAGCCGTGTGCGGTGCCCCCCTTCACCATAGTCCACCTCGATAATACTGTAGCGGTGCTTAGGCGAAGCCCTGGGTCGGTAGAACATCATCATCGTCACCACGCCGTCGTGCTGACAAAACTCTCCCGCGACACTCTGCTGGATCGGAGTTCGAGGGACGTCATCGGGCTGAACGTGTGCAGAACTCGGAGGTGCCATACGTTCGGTACTTGGATCGGTCAGATCGTGAAGACGTACGACTACATCAACCGCGTTGTCATAACGCTTCCGCTTTCGGTCTACGAGGGTACATGGACAACACTCTCCCCTCTCGTTGCTATGCATCACCATGATCTTGCGTGTGCGTAAGAAATTTTTTGAAATTACTACGTTCCCCAACAGTGGCATCCAAGCCAGGTTTTATGCGTTGATGTTATATGCACGAGTAGAACACAAGTGAGTTGTGGGCGATATAAGTCATATTGCTTACCAGCATGTCATATTTTGGTTCGGCGGTATTGTTGGATGAAGCGGCCCGGACCGACATTACGCGTACGCTTACGCGAGACTGGTTCAACCGACGTGCTTTGCACACAGGTGGCTGGCGGGTGTCTGTTTCTCCAACTTTAGTTGAACCGAGTGTGGCTACGTCCGGTCCTTGCGAAGGTTAAAACAGCACCAACTTGATAAACTATCATTGTGGTTTTTGATGCATAGGTAAGAATGGTTCTTGCTAAGCCCGTAGCAGCCACGTAAAACTTGCAACAACAAAGTAGAGGACGTCTAACTTGTTTTTGCAGGGCATGTTGTGATGTGATATGGTCAAGACATGATGCTAATTTTATTGTATGAGATGATCATGTTTTGTAATCGAGTTATCGGCAACTGGCTGGAGCCATATGGTTGTCGCTTTATTGTATGCAATGCAATCGCCCTGTAATGCTTTACTTTATCACTAAGCGGTAGCGATAGTCGTAGAAGCATAAGATTGCAAGACGACAACAATGCTACGATGGAGATCAAGGTGTCGCGCCGGTGACGATGGTGATCATGGAGGTGCTTCGGAGATGGAGATCACAAGCACAAGATGATGATGGCCATATCATATCACTTATATTGATTACATGTGATGTTTATCTTTTATGCATCTTATCTTGCTTTGATTGACGGTAGCACTATAAGATGATCTCTCACTAAATTTCAAGCTAAAAGTGTTCTCCCTGAGTATGCACCGTGTCCAAAGTTTGTCGTGCCCAGACACCACGTGATGATCGGGTGTGATAAGCTCTACGTCCATCTACAACGGGTGCAAGCCAGTTTTGCACACGCACAATACTCAGGTTAAACTTGACGAGCCTAGCATATGCAGATATGGCCTCGGAACACTGAGACTGAAAGGTCGAGCGTGAATCATATAGTAGATATGATCAACATAGTGATGTTCACCATTGAAAACTACTCCATTTCACGTGATGATCAGTTATGGTTTAGTTAATTTGGATCACGTGATCACTTAGATGATTAGAGAGATGTCTATCTAAGTGAGAGTTCTTAAGTAATGTGATTAATTGAACTTAAATTTATCATGAACTTAGTCCTGGTAGTATTAGCATATCCTTGTTGTAGATCAATTGCTCGCATTTAGCTCCCTTGTTTTATTTTTGATATGTTCCTAGAGAAAACTAAGTTGAAAGATGTTAGTAGCAATGACGCGGATTGGATCCGTGATCTGAGGTTTATCCTCATTGCTGCACAGAAGAATTATGTCCTTGATGCACCACTAGGTGACAGACCTATTGCAGGAGCAGATGCAGACGTTATGAACGTTTGGCCAGCTCAATATGATGACTACTTGATAGTTTAGTGCACCATGCTTAACGGCTTAGAATCGGGACTTCAAAGATGTTTTGAACATCATGAACCATATGAGATGTTCCATGAGTTGAAGTTAATATTTTAAGCAAATACCCGAGTTGAGAGATATGAAGTCTCCAACAAGTTCTATAGCTAAAAGATGGAGGAGAGTAGCACAAGCAGTGAGCATGTGCTCAGATTGTCTGGGTACTACAATGGCTTGAATCAAGTGGGAGTTAATCTTCTAGATAAAATAGTGATTGACAGAATTCTCTAGTCACCATCACAAAGTTAGTAGAACTTCATGATGAACTATAATATGCAAGGGATAATAGAAACAATTCCCAACTCTTCGTGATGCTGAAATCGACGAAGGTAGAAATCAAGAAAAACATCAAGTGTTGATGGTTGAAGAGACCACTAGTTTCAAGAAAAAGGCAAACGGAAGAAGGGGAACTTCAAGAAGAACAGCAAGCAAGTTGCTGCTCAAGTGAAGAAGCCCAAGTCTGGTCCTAAGCCTGAGACTAAGTGCTTCTACTGCAAAGGGACTGGCCACTGGAAGTGGAACTGCCCCAAGTATTTGGCGGATAAGAAGGATGGCAAAGTGAACAAAGGTATATTGGATATACATGTTATTGATGTGTATTTTACTAGTGTTTATAGCAACCCCTCGGCATTTGATACTGATTCAGTTGCTAAAAGTAGTAACTCAAAACGGGAGTTACAGAATAAACAAAAACTAGTAAAAGGCGAGGTGACGATGTGTGTTGGAAGTAGTTCCAAGATTGATATGATCATCATCGCACACTCACTATACTTTCAGGATTAGTGTTGAAACTAAATAAGTGTTATTTGGTGTTTGCGTTGAGCATGAATATGATTTGATCATGTTTGTTGCAATACGGTTATTCATTTAAATTAGAGAATAATTGTTGTTCTATTTACATGAATAAAACCTTCTATGGTCATACACCCAATAAAATGGTTTGTTGGATCTCGATCGTAGTGATACACATATTCATAATGTTGAAGCCAAAAGATGCAAAGTTAATAATGATAGTGCAACTTATTTGTGGCATTGCCGTTTAGGTCATATTGGTGTAAAGCGCATGAAGGAACTCCATGATGATGGAATTTTGAAATCACTTGATTATGAATCACTTGATGCTTGCGAACCATGCCTTATGGGCAAGATGACTAAAGACTCCGTTCTCCGGAACAATGGAGCGAGCAACGGACTTATTAGAAATAATACATACTGATGTATGTGATCCGATGAGTGTTGAAGCTCGCGGCGGGTATCGTTATTTTCTGACCTTCACAGATGATTTGAGCAGATATGGGTATATCTACTTGATGAAACATAAGTCTGAAACATTTGAAAAGTTCAAAGAATTTCAGAGTGAAGTGGAAAATCATCGTGACAAGAAAATAAGGTTTCTACGATCTGATCACGAAGACAAATATTTGACTTACGAGTTTGGTCTTCAATTAAAACAATGTGGAATAGTTTCACAAATTCGTGCCACCTGGAACACCACAGTATAATGGTATGTCCGAACGTCATAACCGTACTTCATTGGATATAGTACAATCTATGATGTTTCTTACCGATTTACCACTATCGTTTTGGGGTCATGCATTAGAGACAGCTGCATTCACGTTAAAAAGGGGCACGATCTAAGTCCGTTGAGACGACACAATATGAACTGTGGTTTGGCAAGAAACCAAATTTGTCGTTTCTTAAAGTTTGGGGTTGCGATGCTTATAAGGAAAAGTTTCATCATGATAAGCTCAAATCCAAATCGGAGAAATATGTCTTCATAGGATACCCGAAGGAGACAGTTGGGTACACCTTCTATCACAGATTCGAAGGTAAGACATTCGTTGCTGAGAATGGATACTTTCTACAGAAGGAGTTTCTCTCGAAAGAAGTGAGTGGGAGGAAAGTAGAACTTGATAAGGTAATTGTACCTTCTCCCTTATTGGAAAGTTGTTCATCACAGAAATCTGTTCCTATGACTACTACACCAATTAGTGAGGAAGCTAATGATGATGATCATGTAACTTCAGATCAAGTTACTACCGAATCTCGTAGGTAAACCAGAGTGAGATCCGCACCAGAGTGGTACAGTAATCCTGTTCTGAAAGTCATGTTACTAGACGATGACGAACTTGCGAACTATGAGGAAGCGATGATGAGCCCAGATTCCGCGAAATGGTTTGAGGCCATGAAATCTGAGATAGGATCCATGTATGAGAACAAAGTATGGACTTTGGTTGACTTGCCCGATGATCGGGAAGCCACAGAAAATAAATGGATCTTCAAGAGGAAGACGGACGATGATAGTAGTGTTACTATCTACAAAGCTAGACTTGTCGAAAAAGGTTTTTGACAAAGTTCAAAGGTGTTGACTACGATGAGAGTTTCTCACTCGTATATATGCTTAAGTCTATCCGAATCATGTTAGCAATTGCCGCATTTTATGAAATCTGGCAAATGGATAAACAAAACTGGATTCCTTAATGGATTTATTAAAGAAGAGTTGTATATGATGCAACCAGAAGGTTTTGTCAATCCTAAAGGTGTTAACAAAATATGCAAGCTCCAGCAATCCATCTATGGACTGGTGCAAGCATCTCAGAGTTGGAATATACGTTTTGATAAGTTGATCAAAGGATATAGTTTTATACAGACTTGTGGTGAAGCCTGTATTTACAAGAAAGTGAGTGGGAGCACTACAGCATTTCTGATAAGTATATGTGTATGACATATTGTTGATCGGAAATAATGTAGAATTATTCTGCAAAGCATAAATGAGTGTTTGAAAGGAGTTTTTCAAAGAAAGACCTCAGAGAAGCTGCTTACATATTGAGCATCAAGATCTATAGAGATAAATCAAGACGATTGATAAGTTTTTTCAATGAGTACATACCTTGACAAGATATTGAAGTAGTTCAAAATGGAACAGTCAAAGAAAGAGTTCTTGTCTGTATTACAAGGTGTGAAATTGAGTAAGACTCAAAGCCCGACCACGGCAGAAGATAGAAAGAGAATGAAAGTCATTTCCTATGCCTTGGCCATAGGTTCTATAAAGTATGCCATGCTGTGTACCAGATCTATTGTATACCCTACACTGATTTTGGCAGGGGAGTACAATAGTGATCTAGGAGTAGATCACTGGACAATAGTCAAAATTATCCTTAATGGAATAAGGATATGTTTCTCGATTATGGAGGTGACAAAAAGGTTCGTCGTAAAGGGTTACGTCGATGCAAGTTTTGACACTGATCCAGATGACTATAAGTCTCAATCTGGATACATATTGAAAGTGGGAGCAATTAGCTAGAGTAGCTCCATATAGAGCATTGTTGACTTAGAAATTTGCAAAATACATACGGATCTGAATGTGGCAGACCCGTTGACTAAACTTCTCTCACAAGCAAAACATGATCACACCTTAGTACTCTTTGGGTGTTAATCACATAGCGATGTGAACTAGATTATTGACTCTAGTAAACCCTTTGGGTGTTGATCACATGACGATATGAACTATGGGCGTTAATCACATGGTGATGTGAACTATTGGTGCTAAATCACGTGGTGATGTGAACTAGATTATTGACTCTAGTGCAAGTGGGAGACTGAAGGAAATATGCCCTAGAGGCAATAATAAAGTTATTATTTATTTCCTTATTTCATGATAAATGTTTATTATTCATGCTAGAATTGTATTAACCGGAAACATGATACATGTGTGAATACATAGACAAACAGAGTGTCACTAGTATGTCTCTACTTGACTAGCTCGTTGATCAAAGATGGTTATGTTTCCTAGCCATAGACATGAGTTGTCATTTGATTAACGGGATCACATCATTAGGAGAATGATGTGATTGACTTGACCCATTTTGTTAGCTTAGCACACGATCGTTTAGTATGTTGCTATTGCTTTCTTCATGACTTATACATGTTCCTATGACTATGAGATTATGCAACTCCCGTTTACCGGAGGAACACTTCGTGTGCTACCAAATGTCACAACGTAACTGGGTGATTATAAAGGTGCTCTATAGGTGTCTCCGAAGGTACTTGTTGGGTTGGCGTATTTCGAGATCAGGATTTGTCACTCGGATTGTCGGAGAGGTATCTCTGGGCCCACTCGGTAATGCACATCACTTAAGCCTTGCAAGCATTGCAACTAATGAGTTAGTTGCGGAATGATGTATTACGGAACGAGTAAAGAGACTTGCCGGTAACGAGATTGAACTAGGTATTGAGATACCAACGATCGAATCTCGGGCAAGTAACATACCGATGACAAAGGGAACAACGTATGTTGTTATGCGGTCTGACCGATAAAGATCTTCGTAGAATATGTGGGAGCCAATATGAGCATCCAGGTTCCGCTATTGGTTATTGACCGGAGACGTGTCTCGGTCATGTCTACATAGTTCTCGAACCCGTAGGGTCCACACACTTAAAGTTTTGATGACAGTTATATTATGAGTTTATGAGTTTTTATGTATCGAAGGAGTTCGGAGTCCCGGATGAGATCGGGGACATGGCGAGGAGTCTCGAAATGGTCAAGACGTAAAGATTGATATATTGGACGACTATATTCGGACATCGGAAAGGTTCCGAGTGATTCGGGTATTTTTCAGAGTACCAGAGAGTTACGGGAATTTGTATTGGGCCTTAATGGGCCATACGGGAAAAGGAGAAAAAGGCCCGAAAGGGTGGCCGCACCCCTCCCCATGGGCTAGTCCGAATTGGACTAGGGAGGGGGGGGGCCCTTCCTTTCTTCTCCTTCTCCCTTCCCTTCTCCTACTCCAACAAGGAAAGGAGGAGTCCTACTCCCGGTGGGAGTAAGACTAGTAAGACTCCCCCCTTGGCGCACCCTCCTTGGTCGGCCGCCTCTCCTCCCTTCTTTATATACGGGGGCAGGGGGCACCCTAGAGACACAAGTTGATCAAGTTGATCGTCTCTTAGCCGTGTGCGGTGCCCCCCTCCACCATAATCCACCTCGATAATACTGTAGTGGTGCTTAGGCGAAGCCCTACGTCGGTAGAACATCATCATCGTCACCACACCGTTGTGCTGACGAAACTCTCCCGCGACACTCTGCTGGATCGGAGTTCGAGGGACGTCATCGGGTTGAACGTGTGCAGAACTCGGAGGTGCCGTACATTCGGTACTTGGATCGGTCGGATCGTGAAGACGTACGACTACATCAACCGCGTTGTCATAACGCTTCCGCTTTCGGTCTACGAGGGTACGTGGACAACACTCTCCCCTCTCCTTGCTATGCATCACCATGATCTTGCGTGTGCGTAGAATTTTTTTTGAAATTACTACATTCCCCAACAATTCCCACGTGGTATAAAAATTATTAGTAAGTGTTACGAACTTGCATTGTATTCCTACTTATTGAGGCTCTTTTTACGATGTAATACACCGGAAGTGGCCTCTCAGTGAGGAGCCCAACAGCAGGTCCAACCACAAAAGGAAGCCCCTGAGTTTGGATAAGCATCAAGAGATTATCTTAGCTCCACCTAAAAAAAGAGATTATCTTGGCCTGCAAGTCATCATAGTGGTGCAAGATTAAATCTACCCTATGTAAAACCTTAACCCCCGTCACCTATATAAGGTGGGGCCTATGTATGGGCCAAAGTCCTTCTATTCCACGCACTACGAGCGGAATAGTCAAGGTAACACACACGCTCTCTCGCTGAGTAGTCCAGCCCACTATTGGTTTGGTTGGGATGAGTTCTTTTTTTAATTTAGGCCGAACTTTCTTTGAACCAGTGGTGCAATAGTTACCACGGCAACACCTGCTTGGGTCTAGCCCCTTGCCCTGATTTGAGGCGGTTATTTGAATAAAAATTTAAACTAGATGCGACTAGGAACCGGTTATAATTTTTTACAAAAAATATTTTACAAACGAAAAAGATTAAGAAAATTTTAAAAATATTCATGATTTTCTTTGAATACTCACAAAGTTTACTTATTTATGAATTCTAAAAACAAGTCGCCAGTGTTAAAACATTTCAAAAAATAAATATTTAAGAGAAAAAGTTGGAAATACTTAAGCAATGTTCTTGATTATTTTTGTGAATTATAAAATAAAAAAGGGGAGAACAAATGAAAAATCAGGAAAACCACGGAAGAAAAATTATAGGAAATAAAAAGAACGAAATAAACCATTAGAAAGAGAAAATGTGAATAAAATGAAAACCAAAATAACCATACTAAACCAACTAAAACCGTCTGAAAAAATAGCCAAAACAAAATGCAAATACAAAATGAGAACTGGCAGACAGAGACCGCTGTACGCTGGCTATCCTGCTCTGTTATTACACATGGAATAGGATTCTTCGTACGGGCGCAGTGTGCCGAATCACCATAGCTTCCCTATAAATCAAAGCTAGCACATTCTTGAATCCTTTTCAATGTAGTGTAGTGCAACTACATTGCCTCCCTGCACCAACACGACCACTTCTACATGGAATTCGAGTACTCGTATTCTCTCTTTCACGGTAAGCCTGTTCTTGATTTCTCTATCTATCTAGTATGGACTATGTTTGTTTATGCCTAGTGCTAGCACTACTAGGGATTATAGAGTTGTTTCACTAATCACAATAGAAACTGCAACACACAACTCGCCCGCAAAAAGGAGAAAAGAACTGCAACTCAACTTGGAATTCAAATTCACAAAACATAGTTAGAATGCTTTAACACAAGGTAAATACTCGATTGGTAAAATGCAGAAAAAATCATATACAACAGGGGACACAAAGAATGGACTCGGATAAGCAATGTCATGCAAAAGCACATCCTTGTAACATGCTCAGACTATTTGAGTCGTTGCATGAGTAAGAGGGGAATTTCAAATACTTCACACCGCTTTCTTATATCCTAACAAATAAGCATCCACTCATGTATATATAAAATACAGATACATAATTGTATATACAAATCTTTCACTATCATACAGGGAAAGATGCGTTCATATACAATACAGCGCCTTTTACCTGGCTGATAAGTGTGAAATAGAGGCGGTGGCCTTGGATGCAGTGGATGAATTGGACGTGGATGTTTCTCCTCGCACTCTACTTATTGAATCAATAAAAGTGGGCCTTGTGGGTAGTATCTCTGGAGAATTTCTTGATAACAACAACACAACTACCTCTGACATAGTTGGCCTTGAAGCAACAACTGATTGAGTGCAGAGAAGCGCTATCTCTATTATTCTTATTACCTCTTCTGGCATATATTCTTCGTGATCTAACGATCCATCCACCAACTTAATCACGTCCTCATTTTCATATAGCTTCCATGCCTGTATAGTCAATGGGTGTAATCAAATGCATGTCTTAAGATAGCATGAAGTGTGCACACAGAAAGAGACCTCAATACAGTAGATACCAAATGATCACATCTTCATTAATTATTAAAGTCATGCCTATTTAAGCTTCTTACTAAGGAAAGGTGCTTGGGAAAGACTGGTGTGCAATAAGTATATTGGCTCGATGGCCCTGTCTCTGACCAATTAGAAATCTGGGGACTCACATTTTTTTTGGGATGGTCTGATGACTGTGAAAGAGCACTTCTTTTGCTTCATATCTTTTGCAATTATTAGAGACAGACCAAAATTTCATTTTTCTAGAACAAGTGGTTGGACAACGCCACCTTTCGCCAAAAAATAATACACTCGCAAAAGTATTGAGTATGTATGTGGCTAATGTGTCTTTTAAACAAGATCTAGTCGGTTAGTGCCTCGCAACATGGTGTGCGGTGTTGGGGTTGGTCCATTTATTGCAAGGCCATGGGGTTTAACGTTGGAATCTCCATCAGAATGGTAGATTCCTGGTTGACTCAATATACCACGTATTCGTTCACTCAAACTCGCCAGTTGTAAACAACAAAAGGATCCAGAAGTTGAAGGTACCACTAAAATTAAAATATTTTTCTGGTGCCTGCATTAGGGTGTGATCCTGATATAGGACAACCACATTCACCGGAACTGGCCTGGTAGTAAGTTGTGTTGTTGCAGTCATGAAGTTAAGCCATAAAATACCTCTTCTTCCAATGCAAGTTCGTGTGCGCTACATCATTAGTCCTCCAAACTATCTCTAACATCTATCCTCCACATATAGTGTTACCAACATTAGATGGCATAGATCACATGCTTAGACTAGCCATAGTGGGGAGTAACTTTCAGTAATAACATGCATATGTTACTAGTCTATGTTACTACCTCTATAGTGGAGAATAACATATGTGTGGTGTCATGCAACACTTCATTTATTAGGTTGTAAACTCATCTTGTCTTGGTATGTGTGATGTTACTCATAATATGAGTAACTAGCTATGTTACTCTATTTGTCTCTCTCCTCATTAATTAGTTACCACATCATCTTTTTTGCTTAGGTGTCATCTACGTTACTCCCACTATGCGATGCATAAAGGTGGGAATGATAGTCCGACTATGTAGAATTGTAATGCGTTTAATGGTAAGACTCCTCTCCTTTGTTGGTCATCTACCGGTGTATTCATTGGCTTTCTATGTTACACATCAACGAGATGAGCACCAACCTCCATATTTGATGGTGTGTAGTGACTGGAGTGACTAACGAAGGATTTTTCTTATTACTCAACATGGATGGAAGCACAGTCTCCGGAGTGGCCCCATGCAAACCTCTCCTTAGGCAGCCCCTTTGGTCTTAATAGACTTTTCATGTTTGCCATCATATAACCGTGTGCGTGTGCGCGCGTGTGTTTGGGCATCATAGTTATGTAGAGGCCGGATATAAGCTTGCTGTGCTTGTAACACTTGGTGCGATATTATGAGTCAATAAAGCGTCATTTAACAAAAAAAATACTATTAAAAGAATGTCCTTAAAAACTAACTCTTGAAAATAACTTTAACAGAGACTAATCTAGAGCAACATAAACACTGGTAGATGCTTACTTAGCAAAGATTTTTGTCAACTACTTGTTAAATCTCCAATCATATAGTGAAAACCATCCAAGGCATTCACATCACCAAATTAGGAAGTGCGAGTATAAAGAAATATACTCATAAGGATGAATCAAAGACCTGTGAAGTGGTTATGTGAAGCATTGGAGCCATATGGGACAATATATGGAACCAAGAGAGGATTTTCAGAAGGAAGATGGATACCGATTCAAGTAGGTATTGTGTTTCAGCCTCAATCCTTGTATCATTGATTTTCCGACCACTTATTATTTCCAAAATGACTATACCAAAGCTGTATGTGTCAACCTTCTCCGATAGCTGGCCGTGGATTGCATACTCAGGAGCAGTGTAACCCCTGTTCAATAGTAAAATATAATTAGAAAAGAAACAGTGTGACCAATGTATTATTTACATGTTCAAACTTACAATGTTCCTGCAAATCTAGTGCTGAGATGACTATGATCATCAGGTAGGAGCCTTGCCAAACCAAAATCAGCAATCTTAGGTTGGAAGTCATCATCAAGAAGAACATTGCTAGATTTAATATCACGGTGTATGATACACACATGAAACTCTTGATGAAGATATGCAAGGCCACGAGCCATGCCAACGATGATATTGAATCGCTGCTTCCAGTTAAGTGTTCCACGTCTCTTACCTATTATGCAAGAATGTGTGAATGTGAGATTATCACTTAGAGATGTCGGTCAGCACTGTCATAAGCTAATCAGCTCAGTTTGGAAGATTAAGGATGTAATTGCCTTTGCATAAACAAAACTACCATGGGACTAATATCCGTCGCACAATAGAGGTGTGAGTGTATGTTTCATTTTAAATTAATGAGACCTTCAAGAGCAATCAAATGGGAATAATAAGAGCAGTCCATATAAGATATTTTCTCACATGTCCAACCCGGCGGAGCCACAATTTTGGCACAGGGGTGGACCAATAACTGATTGTCATATGAATTTTGGCTCATGTTGGGTTTTTCCTAACTTTTTTTGACATGATATAAAGAGTGTTTCGGAAATATTAGGGTGCGCTAAGGTCCGCCCATGTGGCCCACGAGTGGCCAAACAAGTAAAGTAGATGAAGGAGCAAGGATCCATAGAGCATACCGTAGAGAAACTTGTCAAGGCTACTATTCACCATATATTCATAAACAAGGAGGCATTCAGAACCCTTGCGAGAACAACCAAGAAGCCGGACAAGATTTCGATGCTGAACATTGCTAATAAGCTTTACCTCGCTTTCAAAATCTTCTTTGGCCCTGCTAGTTTGCATTACTGACAACCTTTTTACTGCAACAATTTTCCCATTTTTCAGTAAGCCCTGTTATAAATGGACAAAATAAATAAATAAATCACTTCTGCAATAATCTAGTAAAGTACAACGAAAAAGCAACTTGGTATCATGATGTTCTTATTATATTTTTCTGTCCTTTTGTCTGCAAATCTTCATAGTGCATTAAATATTTGAAGACCACCATACCTTAAAGACATCTCCAAAACCTCCTTCTCCAATTTTACTTTTCTCACTAAAATTATTGGTTGCAGCCTTAAGATCGTGATAGTTAAAATTTGTTGGACCTTGCAGTTCCGTTGCTCCAAGTATATCACCTAAATAAGATACAATCAGGTGAGGAAACACACATTCAAATAGAAATTAATTTATTTTATTTTCCAGCTAAATTTCTAAAACAATTTAATATGCAAAATAGGGAAGCTAAAAATGGAACTGGTTACACTTGCAAATACAAAACAAATGCAAATGGTTCTATGCCAAATGCTAATACATTTAGTAATAGTATGCCCTTGTAAAAACAGGCACAACCTTTCGCTAACTATCAACACTCGATATCATTTACATAGCACTGCATAAATAACCAAAAAATAAATACACGGTGAGTACAAAAGGAGCATCACTCAAAATATTCAGAGAAAAGGAGAATAAAAAAAATAAATGTGATAAGAATCAAGGCTCCACAACATAACTACAAATTATGGGATAATTCGAAGGTGTGGCCAGAGGCGCATGCATGCCCCTGGATGAAAATAACTGATTTTCAAATTTTGAAAAATTCCGACATATGTACTCTATTTGTTTTCTATGCTTGTAACTTTCATAAATATGATCAGAGATTTCTAGCATGAATTAATTATTTTCTTTGCATGATTTCGATAAGTGCTCATTTTATAACATGATGAAAATATGTCAAAAATTTGAGAAAAATTCTAGTGCTTGAGTGTGTGAAACCTAAATTCAATCGCTCATGCTCACACACACAGACCACAAACACCCACACACACACATGTACGATATCAATTCCCTTTTTATATGTCTAAATTCGAACGCCCAGTGTGGCAAAATGGTTACTTTTCATGGAAATTTCAAGCATTTACATGTTTCTTTTACATTTGAAAACATATTTTTTCAAAAAAATTGTTCTATGGGAGTGCATGCTTGGTGGAGCCATTTCGCTTCTCTTGACATTATGTTTCTTCAAGGTGGAAATTGTATGACAGCCATGACTCATGAAAACATATCTACTTTGGCTCTGCTAAATTCGGTGCCAAAATATATAATGGCAACTTCCGAAATTCACTTTGTTTTCAGAGACCTTCTATAAAATTACGAGTTGCCAATAGGGATTGTTTGCATACTTAACTTAATGACCAAAGGCAATCTGACTATTGTGAAAAAAATTATAAGTGACCCAGTAACAATGGATATTGTGTCATTCAAGTTGGCATCAATAAATGATTGATGATCATTAGTAATAAAGTTAAAATCCACAATGTGATAATGTAGTTAGTTATGTGAAAACAAGTCAACATCTCGCTCTCTTATTACATAATTTGGGTGTCCTATCCAATGGATGAATTAGGAGCCTATGTTGAGTTGTGAAATGATAGAACTGTATGCCATTATCATCATGGGAATACACGAAACTAGTGACATGGCATTGCGGATGTTCTCTTGAGGAATCTCATTAAATGGAACTTACGGAATCACATCATGACCCTCAAGTTGACTAAATGGAAGCAACTTTTTCTGAACTCGAGGCAAAAAATTTACAAGTTTCATTAATTAAGAAGATTTGTTTTGCCTAGTTACTGACATCAACTTGGACCATGTTTGTAAGATCGCATTGAATAAGTTGACATGAACCGAAGAGCATTAACTTCTCGAAAGTGATGTACTTCATGACATTTACCTCTTCGAGGCTTCTTTAGCTTCATAGACCGCCAGGTCCAAAACAAAGCTAATAACCCTAGAAGCAACAGGAAGGCCAGACCTCCCAAAATTGCTCCTACAATGGCCCCCTTCCCTCTTGATTTTCCTGTAGAAAGAATGAATTGTGAGCTCTGATTCGGAGATGAAATTTGAGTCAGAAACATAAAAAAATTCATTGACTATGTGGTTTTTGTAGAACATAATATAACAATCCAATTGACATCAAAGTTCAACCAAACATGTTCCCTCGAGCAATTAAACATGTCTTAGCATTGTGACAAAATAGAGAACGTTAAAGTTCAAACTCACCCCAAACACCGGTTTCCAAATGTTAAAAAATACGATCCAGAGTACTAAAGTTGAATTGGCCAATAGATGATGCAAGACAAGTAAGAGAGGTAAATATGGTCCACTAGCCCATGGTTGACTAGGGCCTTCCTTTTGAATTTGTCTTTGTATTCCTCCTTTTCATTTGACTTGTTGACTATGACTACTCGCTTGGTCCTTTGTTGAATTGGCCTGACTTTGACAATTGGCCACGTAGATGCCACATGGGAAACATGGAGAACCCCATCCTATATATACCTAAAAAGTTCATGCCGGTATCTTATCTATCTCAAAATGCAACATGCCACATGACCGTACAATTATGAATGGATAAGATCCACCTTAACTTGCAAACATGAATGGGAAAAGACCTACCACCACATGCAACCATGCATGAAAAACTATTTTTCATTCTATTATTCTAATTGCATTTAATAAATATTTTACAATTTCGGTTCACGTGTCAATAATCTAAATATTATATTCCACATGATCAATTCTAATTGAAATATATTGCACTCGGTTCCTGCAGCAACGTGAGATGTATCATCTAGTTCACGGAATTATTATCTCCCCAACTGTAGCCCCCTTGACCAGTACTCACATCAATCATTGATGTAGTTGCAGGACAATTCTTCATGTTTGATGATCTTCTATGCAGATTCCATGGTTTGGGGATCGTTTGAGAAAAAGCAATCCTGAAATACGGCACTACTTGAGGTGGTGGTACCATCCTTGTCCGATGTCGTAGGACAAAAATCACAGCAAAGATGTCGTACGCACAAGAGGAACTCACCAGAGCGCAAGTAGGGCGTCAGGTCTGCCGTCGCATTAGCCGGGAAGAAGGGCTTATCAGAGTACCTCATGAAGCACCCGGCGTCCACTGCCCGGCCGTCGGAATTGGGCGGGCACCGGTCAATGTTGCTCGCAGCTACCTGGAGGCACTGCGCGCAGCCGTCCTGCCCGACCGTCTCCACACACTGCGCCATCGCGTACACGCCGGTGCCCGCGGCCGCCGCAGCTAGCCGCGGGAAGCGAGGCACGGCTGCCGCGAGGTCGTTGATCAGCGCCTGCACCGCGCCGTCGAAAGCGGTGCCGGGCACGGCGGAGCCGTTGCAGCGCTGCGTGTTGCCAGGGAGGGTGGACTGGTCGAAGAACGCCACGCTCTCGTACCGTATGACGCAGCCGTCGAGGATGGCGCGCCCGCCGTTAGCAGCCCCGCAGGCGGCGTGGATGCGCGCCGCGGCGGCGTCGAAGCAGGCGACGCAGTCCCTCCCGGTGACGTATGGGCGGCACTGCGCCAACGCGAACGCCGGCGCGGCGGCGCGAGGCTCCGCGGCGGTGGCGAAGCCGCTGCCGGCGGAGAGGTTGGCGCGGAGCTCAGCAAAGGTGGAGTTTAGGGCCGCGAGGAAGGCGGCCGTGGGCGTGGCGTTGTACTGGCTGCACCCAAGGTTGAGCTGCGTAGCCTGCGGGTCAGCGACGGTGAACGGAACCAACGCGCAGGTGACCGCCAGCGCTAGAGCCGGCAACAGCGGGAAGTGAGCCATGCGGTGCATCGGCGAGAGCAGAGGAGAGAGGAGAGGAGAAATCGCCGTGGACGCTGGGTTTTGGACGAGAGGGTCGGGCAGAGGGTGGATTTGGGTTGATTGAATTGCCAAGTACTCCCTCTGTAAACTAATATAAGAGCGTTTAGATCACTAAAAAAGCGTTTAGATTACTAAAATAATAATCTAAACACTTTTATATTAGTTAGTAATCTAAACACTCTTATATTAGTTTACGGAGAAAGTACTAGCTAGGAGGTGTGCAGTGTAAATTAGTTGGAGTCATGGAACAAAAATGCGAGACTTAAGGCAACGGAAACGTTTGAGTCCGGCGCGCCGGCTGAGTGTTGCGCCGGTAGCGCGTGGTCCATTGAATCCAGTGTCATCGTACGGTAGCAATGCGCGACACGGTCTCTCGCGTTGTGGGACGCGTGGGTTGGCAGGCCCCACGAACCGCTGAAGCAGCTGCAGCCTTATCCATTTTTCACGGTGGCACTGCATCCATTCATTAGCCACCGCTCCAACTAGATCAAGCAAATCCAAAGCTACTGCCTGCTCCATCGAGGCGAAATCTATCTTTGGCCGAAATTGATCAAATTTGATAAACTTGGGTCAAATTTTGGCCCAAGTTTTTGTAAATGGCCGAAATTCGGCCATCTCAGCCAGGGGCGGAAAAATCTCAAACTGAAAGTCAAAACGCATGCCCACACCCATGCACTCTGCGAGTGGCGAACCGAGGAGGAGACCATGACGGGCGACGGGGGCAACGGGCCGGTGCGGCTAGTCCCGCCTACCCGTCCCACTCCAACGCGGTGGCGTGGCGGCGCTGCTGGTCGGGAGGCTCTCTGTCCACCTCCCCATCTCGGCCGGTGCCGATCCTTTTCCCCTCCACTGCGCTCCATAGGCAAGCCCAAGGCAGCAGTCCAAGATGCTCCAATCGCTAGCGCCGGGCGCTGGAACCAGCGGGGAAGGGCTGCGACTGGCGTCCTGGGATGCTTCAACGGCGTCCCGTCGAGCTGGAAATCGACGACCACCTACGGCGTGAATTGGCATGGCGTGCTGCAACCGGCCGCAGAGAAGCTACAACCGCCGGTGCGGTGTGCCGCAACCTGCGATAAGAAGTGCTACCATGGGCATGCGGCAAGCGAGCTCAATCCCATGATGCTGGAACCAGCAAAAAAATTGCTGGAAGCAGCCTTCTTCCCCAGGTTGCAACGGAGTTCGGCGAGCAATATGCTACAACCGGCCATCCAATTTGCTGGAACCAGCAAAAAAATTGCTGGAACCGGCCTTCTCCCTCGGTGCAATGGAGCTCGACGAGCAATTTGCTACAAGCGGCGATCCATTTTGCTAGAACCAGCAATTGTTTTTGCTGGAACAAAATTCTCTTCATGAGTTGCAGTGCCGAGGTGTGTTGCCTTTTTTGCCGCGACTGGTGAACAATTCCGCGAGGTTGTCGTCGGGGTGCCGCGACTGGTAGCGACACCACCGGAGCTATTGCGTTGCACCGGAGCTACGATTGTCGCCATGGGAGCTACAGCCACGAGCGCACGCTGCCGGATGCGCATAGCCAGCGAGAAATGCATAAGACAATGGCGGCGAGGGGCGGCGTGGGGTAGCGACCGGTGGCGAGGGGGGCCGAGATGCGTCGGAGCGGTCCTTCGAGGCAGGCCGTGTCGCTCATCTGCGACGGCGTGATTGGAGGTTTCCTGAGAGAAAAGTATGCCAGGGGAGGAAGAAAGAGATCGTGCGGTGTGTACGTGATCTCATTGTACTAAATCGAGTGGTTAGGGATAGACCGGCCGAAATTTTGAGCCGGTGCGTCGGCACCTATTAGCGCCCTAAGGCGAAAGGGTGTTTCCTTCCGCCAGGAAGCTAGAAACTGCGTAGACATCTCAATACCTAATTATATTAATCGTATTTATGTATTTTAGTTTTAGTTCATATATTTATAAATCCAAATGATCATGTCTGTGGATGGCATCTGGAAGACGGAGCGTGTGCTGAGTTCGTGGTTTGTGGATGGCAGGTATGGTTTCCTTCTTCGGTGTCTTAGTCGTGGTGGGGTGCTAGATCTGGAGTTCGATGGCGTGTCCAGGGTGTTGCCCCGGTCTGCTTCGTTCAACGGCAATGTCTTTACTTTTGGTGAGCGACCTTGGAGGTCCGCAAAGCTGCATATCAGCGATGGAGCAACGTCGAGCTCGGGTAGGGAGGTGATCTGTCATTCTTTTCTTCGGTGGCTGCTGTGGTGGTGCCGGAGGCAGGTGAAGGGCGTTGGTGTCAAATTCAAAGATGTTCTGCTATCTTTTCAGTTTTGTCATGTCGGTCATTACGTGACTTGTACTTTGATCTTTATGATATGAATGAGACACATATTACCATGCAAAAAAATAATCATATGCGTATAACCAAATTTTATTAGAATTATTGCAAGGAATCCCTCTAGCAATGCACATGGTATCATCTTGTTTAATTGTGGGTCCCTCCGGTCATGTAATTTTACCTTAAACCTTCACCTCATCTCGTCAATTTTCCATTATGAAAAAGATTATGTGACTGTTGGATTGCTTATGTTGGGGAATAAGATGTATAATCCATTGGAACTTTTTTTTTACTGGATTCTCATTCTCACGAATAAAAATATTGAGTGGTTGTTGGGGGAATTGAATCAGGCACAGATAACAGTTTGTAGTGAGTGGCTGTGGCTCAGCTGATTTAGAAGCAGTTTTTTTTTGATAAAAATCATTTTTATTAACATAAAATATAGTATCAAGCGAATACAAAGCATGATAGCAACACCCGACCGCTGCATAGGATGTACACAGCCAAACATTAATAGACTGACATAAAAGAACTGACATATGGACAAAAGCAGTTATCTCTTGGCTAATACTAATAATCATCTCATCATGATCGTCTTACCACTTTTATAGTTTAAGAGGACTGGATCGGATGATTCTTAGCAGTGACTTAGAAATAGCAAAGTCACAAATTATGCCCCATGATGAACCCTCTGTAGCACCGGAAAGTCAAACAAACTTAGCGGTCGGTCGGCGTGGAAGTATTCACAATCGACTGCAATTCCTGTGATTAATAAGCGTTAATTGCAATGTCAAGCCAACTCTATAATTGTCCTTCTAGTGGTCGTCAGATGGACTCTACAATTGCAGCCAAGCTGATCCAGTGGCGTGAACTGATAGATCGGTTTATTCCTCCCTCTTTAAGGAAATCTACACCTTATGTGTCTTCGTAAAATTTGTATTACTCATGTTAACCATACTCAGCATAAGGTTAGGGATAGCTTAGCTAAGTTTGTTAGATTGGAGGACAGAACATTGACTTGGGTTGGATCTAGCCCTCCAGATTCTGTAGAGCTAGCCCTCGCAAATTGTAATGACGATGTTATTGAGTAATACAATGGTTACACCAGCAAAAAAAATGAACTCTTGTAGGGGAGTGATGGCAGCAGCATGTGGACAACTTGTTTTGGCGACCACAATGATCGTTTGATGGTCTAGGGACCTTGGTGTAATTTTTGAAATGTCTACATTGTATTTCTGATGAATTTTGATAATAGATCTAGGTCTTATTGAAAAATGTGTTAATTGAACGGTGTGTAATGAAGTTTCCTTCCCATCGCACTCGTGGTGGCTGCTTTCTGAGACGCGGATAGTCCAAGTGCACACATTGACGGCTAGCATACGGCAACTGAAAGTGAAAGAGACATTGTAAATTGTAATGTAGTGGGAGAGGAGTAGACTCGCCCGTGTAGAATGGAATGGTCTGTCAATTGTCCACATCTCTGCCCATGGCTTCTTCCACTCAAACTCTACGCTCCGGCCACTTCTGTTTACCATCAACTGGACTAGAGCATCTTCAGCCGTGCCCCAACAAGGCCCCCAAGCGATTTTTCGGTCGTCGGCTCGAAAAATCGGCTCAGTCGAGTTTTCAAAGGCCTTTTTTTCGCCAGCTCGGGGCGAAATTGGCACCAGTGGTCCTAGACCGAACCCGGCGCGCTGGGGGCGCTTGGGGTGCCGGCCGAATCGTTTTTGACACGAAAATCGGCGAGCTCTCCTTGGCAGCGACTCGGCTCTTCTCGTCGCTTCGTCGTCCTCATCGCCTCGGTTCCCATGGCGGAATCAATGCCAAAGCTGCCGCGCGTTGCCGCGCCGGTCAGTCTCCTCCATTGGTGCCACACGGGCGGCGCAGTGAAGACGGAACGACGCGCGTCCCTCGCCCGCCACGCGTACACACGGTGGCCACGCGAGCGCCACCTATATAAGCCGACCCCTACCGGTGACGCACAGACTCTCCACCGCCAACGCCCCCATTCCTCCCTCTCTTCTCGCCGTCTCCAGTTCACCCAATGGCCGAGCGCTTTCCAGGCGACGGCGCGGCGGCGAACGGCTTCGGCCGCCGCCACCTTCACGAGGACGAAACTCGGCTTCTCTATGAGGCCGAGTACCCGGCCCCGCCGAACATGGGGTGCCCGGGGCTTGAAGGATCAGCGCCGGCGGGGTCCCGGTGCCACCACCGCCCACCGGGGCGACGCGTCGTGCGGAGATCGCCCGTATCCGCGCCTCTCTACCGCAGGCGGCGAGGGAAGGGCCGAGGTACGTCCCTGACAGCCCGCTGTGGGAGCAGTATTTCCGTCGCCGCCACGCCGAGCAGCTCGAGGCCACCAACGGCGTCGTGCCCTCCGAAAGGCTCAACTCCGACGGCCGTCGCCGATGGTGGGGCGTGCCCGGCCTGTGACGCCTGGGTAATTAAACTACAGTGATCCTTTGCTAATGATGCCATGTCACCACTATTACTGTTACTAATCTCCCGTTGATCCAAATTCGCTTCAAATTCAAATTCAAATAATAAGTGAAATGCTAAACTTCTCAAACATGAAAACTAAAATGATCATCTTGTGGAAAATAATTCATAATCAATTATGGTGGTGAACCAACTTTTTACAAAGTGGTTTAATGCCATATAATAAATAAAATAGAACACAAAAAGAAATAAAAGGTTAAAAAGGAAAACCCCAGGCCAACTGGGCCGTGCGGCCCCTAACCGCCTGGGCTGGCCACAACAGGCCCACCTGCCAGTGCGCCCACCTCCCCTGTTCCACCGACCGCGTCGCTACAGGGAGGGGTCGCCCCCGACCACCTCGCCAGTGCCGTCAGGGAGGATAAGGCCTCCCCGCGCCCCCTCGAGCTCTTCCCCCTGCTCCACTCCACCACACACCACTTCCCTCTCTCTCCCTTCGCCTAGCCCCTCACCCAGATCCCCTTTCCCCTCCTTCCCGAGCTCCGCCATGGACGCCAGGGGCGGAGCCACGTTATCTCTTCCGGTGTCACTGGCACCGGGTAACACCCGCGTATACCTTATACCTGGTACATATTTTTAGGCTGGACACCGGTAACTTTTTGACCTGGACACCGGCCAGCCCACCGATACAAAACACAAGCCCGTGTAGCAGCCCATCTAGGTAAATGCCCACTCGTGATCGATCCATTACTCGATCCCTGTATGCGCGCCTGTTGAAAAAACGCTATCGATCTAACTAATTAATCCCAATACGCCTGTACGTGCACCTATTCTATTGCTCATCCGCTCGGCTTCTCCGCCCATCGCCCTTCTCCGCCGCCGCGCTGCCAGTCGCCGGCGCGGCCAGTCGCGCGGGCAGTCAACCAATATAAGGTGTACTGATTTGTGTTGTTGGGTATGTTATTTTTTGTTCCATAATATAAGGTGTACTGATTTCCGTGCAAGTCAACCATTCGAATGTTTGACCAAGATTATAGAATAAAATAACAACATCTGCAAAACCTAATAGATAAAGTATTAAACTATATTTCTTGAAGGATCAAATGATATAAATTTCGTACCGTGGATATTGATATATTTTCCAAAAACACAGTAAACATGTACTCGTTTGACTTTAAAAAACACCTTATATAAAGGAATGGAGTATATACTATTGCTTGGTGTCTATCCTTGTATATATGATGTGTATGTGGACACCGGGACATTTTTGTTCTGGATCCGCCCCTGATGGACGCGTCGCTGGCGTTGCCATAGCCACTGCCCTCCACGCTGCCGGAGACTGCGCCAGGGGCACCGTCTGCGTCGCCTACATCGACTACGTGGACGCGCTTGAAGCTCGGAGCCACCGCCTCGGCGAGATCGACACCGCCTTCATCTTCGGTCATCGCCGCTTGCCGTCGTCGATCCCGTCGCCCTGCGCTCCTAAACCTCTCAACGAGCCTTTCATGAGCTCCACGGTGAGCGTGCGGTCATATCCCCTCTGCCCCCCTCCGTTTCCATGTCTATATCCGTCGTGGCCATTGATGCCCGAGCTCGTCGCCACTGACCTTGTTGCCGCCGCGGCCATTGCCCGCGAAGCTCGCGTCCGTGCACATGGTCGAGCTCCTGGAGCTCGCAGGCACCCTACGGACTCACCAACTCCTCCCCATATGCTCTTTTTGCTCGATCCAAAGCACCACGAGCATCAGCCATCGCTGATATCATCATCGTCGTCGTCGCCACGCTACTCCCCGGCGACTGTCGCGGCCACCATCCGACGCGGCGCCTCCTGCGTGTTCGAACGGGCTCCATCGCACGCGTGCCCTCGCGCTGCGCCCCAGCTGCCGTTGCGCCGTGCCGCACGGCGCTCATCGCTCCCGCCCCGCGCCGCCGGCCTCTGCCGCGCGCGAGCGCTCGCGGCCTTCCCTGCTCGCCCCGTGCACGTCTAGCCGCTTGCCGTGCGCCGCCTCCCCTGCCTGTTGCTGTGCTGATGCAGCTGCTGCTTTCCTGCTGTCGTCGTCAGGCCCTGCAGCCGCTCGCGACGCCGCGTTCGAATCTCGTCCGGCCTCGCCTCCGGCCGCTGCCCTTGCGTGCCCCGCGCCGGTCGCCCGCCCGCACGCGCCCTCCCGCGCTTGGCCGCGCCCGCACCACGCCGCTGCCCATCGTTGCTCTGCATGTACTGCTGCTAGTACTGTAGCTAGTGCTAGCTAGCTTTTCTAAATCTACAATGAATAACCCTCTTGAGAGCCTCTAAACTGCGGTTAAACAACTGTTAACAAGGTTAAGAAAAATATGAGTAGATGGTATACTTGACAAACTCCATTTTATCCCACTGGACCAAATCCTTTCGATGTGTGGATTAATTCCTACGAAAATCACAAATTGCTATGTTTTGTTAACAGAAAAGCAGAAACAGAAATGTTGCAGTAGCACTTTTCCGACAAAGATTTGATCAAGCAAATGGATTCTAACATAGCTGCACTTGATATTGTCATGTAGATCACAGAAAATTGATCAAGTTTGATATAAGGCACTACTTCTTTGGATGAGTAGAACACTAGCTATAGCCTTTGGAAAACAGCTAAATGATGTTCAAAACCGAGGGATTCTCAGACTTAGCCAAATTTCACTAAATCCTGAAAATTTCTAAAACTTTAGAAATTCATATAAGTTAACCCGTAACTCGGATGAAAATAATTTATATATGAAAGTTGCTTAGAACGACAATACGCATCCAAATACGCGGTCCATTTACCTGTCAGATGCCTCTAACTATCTGAACATGGAACATTCCCCCTTCGGTCATCTGTTTGATACAGGTCCGGAACCGGGAATTCATTCCCGGTTGAATTTCCCCCCTTCACCTTTATCGTGTAGCCTTACGTTAGGTCACACCCGGCACAGCTTATTGCCATGTTATGCTTTTTGATGCTATGTTTGCTTTATGTTTACTGTTTCTTCCCCCCTCTTCTCTCGCTAGACACCGAGACCGACGCCGCTGCTACCCAGTTCGACTACAGTGTTGACGACGACTCTCTCTTGCTAGAGCAACCAGGCAAGCCCCCCCTTTGATCACCAGATATCGCCTATTCTTCTCTCTACTGCTTGCATTAGAGTAGTGTAGCATGTTACTTCTTTTTGTTATCCTATCCTGATGCATAGCCTGTCCTTGCTACTACTGTTGTTACCTTTACCTGCAATCCTAAATGCTTAGTATAGGATGCTAGTGTTCCATCAGTGGCCCTACGCTCTTGTCCGTCTGCCATGCTATACTACTGGGCCGTGATCACTTCGGGAGGTGATCACGGGCATATGATATATACTTATACTGTTACATTACTTATGATACTGTTTGGAGATGGGGGCTGAAGGGGCAGGTGGCTCCATCCAGGTAGTGATGGGCCTGAGTTCGCGACGGCCCCCGACTGTTACTTTGAGGCGGAGCGACAGGGCAGGTTGAGACCACCTAGGAGAGAGGTGGGCCTGGCCCTGGTCGGTGTTCGCGGATACTTAACACGTTTAACGAGATTTTGGTATTTGATCTGAGTCTGGCTACTGGCCTATACGCACTAACCATCTACGCGGGGACAGTTGTGGGCACTCGACGTCGTGGTATCAGCCGAAGCCTTCGTGTCGTCAGCGACTGAGTGGCGCGCGCCGGATTGACCGTAAGCCTGCTCTTGTATTAAGGGGGCTAGTTCTGCTTCCGGCTGCGTACGCAACGTGCAGGTGTGCAATGGGCGATGGTCCCAGACCCCTGCGCCATAGATTTAGACCGGCGTGCTGATCTCTCTGTTGTGCCTAGGTAGGGCTGCGACGTGTTGATCTTCCGAGGCCGGGCATGACCCAGGAAAGTGTGTCCGGCCAAATGGGATCGAGCGTGTTGGGTTATGTGGTGCACCCCTGCAGGGAAGTTAATCTATTCGAATAGCCATGATCTTCGGTAACAGGACGACTTGGAGTTGTACCTTGACCTTATGACAACTAGAACCGGATACTTAATAAAACACACCCTTCCAAGTGCCAGATACAACCGATGATCGCTCTCTCACAGGGCGACGAGGGGAGGATCATCGGTTAGGATTATGCTATGTGATGATACTTGGAGGACTTCAGTCTACTCTCTTCTACATGCTGCAAGACGGAGGCTGCCAGAAGCGTAGTCTTTGAAAGGACTAGCTATCCCCCTTATCCCGGCTTTCTGCAGTTCAGTCCACATATGCCTTATTCCAGTTGATACCAATGCATACATATGTAGTGTAGCTCCTTGCTTGCGAGTACTTTGGATGAGTACTCACGGTTGCTTTCTCCCTCTTTTCCCCCCACTTTCTATACCTGATTGCTGCTACCAGACCTTGGAGCCCAGGAGCCAGACGCCACCGTCGACGACGACTACTACTACTCGGGAGGTGCCTACTACTACGTGCAGCCCGCTGACGGCGACCAGGAGTAGTTTAGGAGGATCCCAGGCAGGAGGCCTGCGCATCTTTCGATCTATATCCCAGTTTGTGCTAGCCTTCTTAAGGCAAACTTGTTTAACTTATGTCTGTACTCAGATATTGTTGCTTTCGCTGACTCGTCTATGATCGAGCTCTTGTATTCGATTCCTCGAGGCCCCTGGCTTGTAATATGATGCTTGTATGACTTATTTTATTTGTAGAGTTGTGTTGTGATATCTTTCCGTGAGTCCCTGATCTTGATCGTACACGTTTGTGTGTATGATTAGTGTATGATTAAATCGTGGGCGTCACAAGTTGGTATCAGAACCGACTGCCTGTAGGAATCCCTCTTCCCAACTCCTTGGCCGAAGTCGAGTCTAGTCATTGAAAAACTTTTACTAACATGGCCGTGTGGCTTACGGGCCCACGTCGCCATTGGGTGGTATTAGGATCTTTTACTCCTTGTCTTTACTCTGGGATTCTAAACTCTCTTCTATTTGGGTTTAATGAGTTTACTAAAATCTAACTTTAGGTTCTCGAAAATACTTCCTCCCGGAGAGCCCCTTCAGGCCAGATGATCGCCTGTTGCACCAGAAGATTATGAAGACACTTCTCTAATGCTTTCCCGAGACCCTTGTGCCCTTCGTCGTTGCAATTCCATACCACCGATAATCCCTATGGAAAGCTACATACACTTGTCGTCCATAACTTCATTCCCAGTTGATCTTGTTATTACAAGATACCTCGAAAATTCTCTCTATTGTTCCGAGAATACTTTGTACTTACTGCCTTGTTGTTCTTTGTCACCGGAATACCCCTACAGATAATTCTCGCACTTATCGAGTATCCGCTCATCCCCCAGTTGTTCATGTGTTTCACAATGGTCATCGAAATACTATTCGATCCTCCAAAAATCCTTAGTAGCTTATTGATCTGCAATACTTGTCTGCTTGCATGATGGATGCTTTCTATATGTCTGAAAATATTCGTTAGTATCCTTAGGCACCGTCATTTTGATCCCTTTGATTCAACATGAGTGCGAATGCACCCAATCATTAGTTGATCCTTTTAAATTATCTTTCTGGCTCAGACGTCATTTTTGAACATGAGTTTGTTCTCGACCAATCGGATTGCCACCGATTGTACCCTTAAGTCTACGCAACTTACCCGTCCTTAATCAGAGCGTTTGCTTTTGATCCCTTGATCAGAAATCATAATTCTTTTGCATTTGAGCTTTGAGTTAGTCAGTTGTTTCTATAATCTGATCCCCTTGCATCCTTTCTTCAACTGATTGTGTGCCGATGCTCACATCAGCTCCGCTATGGACCGTCAGATCCTTTATTGGATTATTATTCGACAGTGTCCTCCTTATCCAATAACCTCGTGATCCTTTCCTCTGATACATAATGCTTTTGGTAAATTGTATCCTCTATTTTCTCAACCATGCTCTGTTTTCGAGCTGGTGATATTTACGATTGAAGCTTGTGGTATATGTTTCCACGATACCCTGACGGGTTGAACCTATGCCTTTCTTAATCTGTGTGAACCCAAAAGTTTTCACGGGTCATACTCCTCTGGTAATTCACCAGGTAGGTTTTGACACTAAAATCAGTTTTATCTAGAGCAGTGAATGAAAGGTTATGCATTGAAGAAGTGGGAGTCGACCTTGAACTTGTGTTCATGCCCATGGACACGATGTATATCCTATCATGGAAGATTCTTGTAATAATAACTATCCTCCTTGATATAATATCTTTTGGTATCTGTGAATTGATCCTTGCAATCGTGGTTCCGACCATATGTTCTTCTTTGACCCCATTTCTCGGGCAAGTTTAAGCACTTGTCTTGTGTGGACCAATACACCAGTCCAACCTTTACTTTGATCTACCGTCGAGTATTACACCCTGGTATCTCGGGAATATCATGGGACATCATAACTTCTTATGGGTTCTTCATAAACTATTATCAATCGCCGGATCCAATTGTTCCTAGGTTCTGGGTTGTCGTCAACCGAGAACACCGAATAGTGAATCGAGTCCGCACTCTGATTCAATAACTCTTAAGTAAATGTTGTTGCTTACAAGTTAATAATCATTTAAGTCATTCCTAGCCTGATCGGCTATATCATCATTGTGCTAAATTTTAATTGTGCTACCTGGTCCTTCTTCACGGAGCACAATTCTCGACGATGAGCTAAGCTTACGTCGATTTCCCTCATCATATCACTTCTCCCTGAACAGCAAACTTGATTTCGAGTTTGTGTCATACCCATGGTTCCAATAACCATTCGCTTCATCATTCCTTTCACTTGATGTCATCGCCGATCGATTACATCTTCGTGGAGCCTCTCGACTAAATTTGTCGTGGTCATCAAACAACATTTTGATTCCTTCCAGAATATCAACCAACTGGATGATGACATGTAACCATCCTCGTCCCTCGATGATTTGTGTTATCACCGACAACATTATTTCTTTCCCTCCAACACAAACTTGTTCGTGTTTTGAGTTATACCTGGAGACCCGTGCTATCCAGCAATTATTCTTCTATACCTTGGAGTGTTACCATCTTTTATGTCAAGAATGTCGTGAGAATTTCACCACCTCCTAAGAATTCTTGATACAGGTAATACTTATCACCATCACCATTCTTTCTTGGTCCCCGTGTTGGATCTAACCGGGATACCAACAGGTGAACGGTGCTGTTTGGATTCTGCCCTTCTAGCAACCCTATTGCTTTGAAGTTAATGGTCGAACGTTCATTCTTAGACTATTGATCACTGAATCACCATTCTAACATTTGATCATGCTACCTAAGGCCCTACTTTGGGCACTCTTTTCCACTAATGTTTAATTGTGTATGTTTTTTTTTCTTGAGCATACATCATTATATCATTTGATCCGATAAATGTTATCTCCTTGTTCACATAATTGTGGAAATCCATCTTTTTGGATACCTCGTTGTATTATCGCTGAGTCCATCAGCCACCTCCTCATCCTCTCCTTGGCTTATTGATGAATCCCTTCGTGTATCCAGAGTCTGCCCTTGATTGAAGACCATGCAATGCTATCTTGAAGCATGTCTGTGGTACTCTGATTTTCAACAAGAACATTTGAAGCCTAATGCTAAATGTTACTTTCTCAATTATCCAAACACCGTTGTATGGGTAATGTCATGAAAATTCTCTCCCGTACCTAAAGAGTTTTCTACATTATATCCTGTCATGGATATCATGATCTACTTGTCCTTGGGAAGGATATACCTTTGAAATGTGTGTTTAAACCCATTTTCCTTTCCATTGTTCTGTTTAATCTGATAATCATATTTGCCTTTCCATTGGTTGGTTTAACGCGTCTTGTGATCTATATGATCTAAGCGGTAATATTCTCCTGCTTATGTAAACATCTCGGTGTACAATTCTGTCAGCAAGACCCTGTTACTAAGCCACCGATGGACGAGAACCTTGCCTATTGGCCCGCCTCGTTCAACGAGCAGGAAAATGGTTCTCTTCGTCCCTCGCCCTTGGTATCGATGTTGTTGCCGACATAGCTGACAGGCTATCCTCTGACATGCCTTGCTTATATGATCTTGCAAGACGTCACTGCCCTTCCTACTTTAACCCACATGGTGGGCCCATAACCCACAGTTCCACAGGATCGAAACCTGACTCTCCTGTACACCCCCTGTTCCTAAAGTTATTCCTCGTGCGTGGCCTTGTATGTAATTCACGGACCACCGTCCTAGTGATCTATTCTGGTAACAGACGCAATACTCAATCTCGTTGCTCTGGACCCCTTTCGCGTGTTGTTTCAGACATCGAACGATTGCCTATCCATTTGAAACTTCTCATGGTACCGGCGTACCTTACTCTTGATGTATTTCATATGTTCAACTCGAGAGATAATCTTATACTCATTCATGGGTTAACTCCAGATTGTTTCCCTCAAAAGCATTCTGACGTAGCTGAGCTACCCCTTATCTTTTCGTAAGTATGATGGAGTTCCCGAAGAAATGATGACAAGTTTATCACGATGCATTGGAATAAAGAATTGAAGACATCAACGAAAGGGATTAACTTCTTCGAGAATATCCGTTAGAATATCGTAACCAGAATTTTCCCCCTTACTCCCCTCTTAAATCTCGGGACGAGATTTCTTGTAGTGGAGGAGAATTGTGACGCCCGGGTAATTAAACTACAGTGATCCTTTGCTAATGATGCCATGTCACCACTATTACTGTTACTAATCTCCCGTTGATCCAAATCCGCTTCAAATTCGAATTCAAATAATAAGTGAAATGCTAAACTTCTCAAACATGAAAACTAAAATGATCATCTTGTGGCAAATAATTCATAATCAATTATGGTGGTGAACCAACTTTTTACAAAGTGGTTTAATGCCATATAATAAATAAAATAGAACACAAAAAGAAATAAAAGGTTAAAAAGGAAAACCCCAGGCCAACTGGGCCGTGCGGCCCCTAACCGCCTGGGCTGGCCACAACAGGCCCACCTGCCAGTGCGCCCACCTCCCCTGTTCCACCGACCGCGTCGCTACAGGGAGGGGTCGCCCCCGACCACCTCGCCAGTGCCGTCAGGGAGGATAAGGCCTCCCCGCGCCCCCTCGAGCTCTTCCCCCTGCTCCACTCCACCACACACCACTTCCCTCTCTCTCCCTTCGCCTAGCCCCTCACCCAGATCCCCTTTCCCCTCCTTCCCGAGCTCCGCCATGGACCCGTCGCTGGCGTTGCCATAGCCACTGCCCTCCACGCTGCCGGAGACTGCGCCAGGGGCACCGTCTGCATCGCCTACATCAACTACGTGGACGCGCTTGAAGCTCGGAGCCACCGCCTCGGCGAGATCGACACCGCCTTCATCTTCGGTCATCGCCGCTTGCCGTCGTCGATCCTGTCGCCCTGCGCTCCTAAACCTCTCAACGAGCCTTTCATGAGCTCCACGGTGAGCGTGCGGTCATATCCCCTCTGCCCCCCTCCGTTTCCATGTCTATATCCGTCGTGGCCATTGATGCCCGAGCTCGTCGCCACTGACCTTGTTGCCGCCGCGGCCATTGCCCGCGAAGCTCGCGTCCGTGCACATGGTCGAGCTCCTGGAGCTCGCAGGCACCCTACGGACTCACCAACTCCTCCCCATATGCTCTTTTTGCTCGATCCAAAGCACCACGAGCATCAGCCATCGCTGATATCATCATCGTCGTCGTCGCCACGCTACTCCCCGGCGACTGTCGCGGCCACCATCCGACGCGGCGCCTCCTGCGTGTTCGAACGGGCTCCATCGCACGCGTGCCCTCGCGCTGCGCCCCAGCTGCCGTTGCGCCGTGCCGCACGGCGCTCATCGCTCCCGCCCCGCGCCGCCGGCCTCTGCCGCGCGCGAGCGCTCGGGGCCTTCCCTGCTCGCCCCGTGCACGTCTAGCCGCTTGCCATGCGCCGCCTCCCCTGCCTGTTGCTGTGCTGATGCAGCTGCTGCTTTCCTGCTGTCGTCGTCAGGCCCTGCAGCCGCTCGTGACGCCGCGTTCGAATCTCGTCCGGCCTCGCCTCCGGCCGCTGCCCTTGCGTGCCCCGCGCCGGTCGCCCGCCCGCACGCGCCCTCCCGCGCTTGGCCGCGCCCGCACCACGCCGCTGCCCATCGTTGCTCTGCATGTACTGCTGCTCAGTGGCGGAGCCAGAACTTTTGTGGAGCCTGGGCAAGTTGAGACTAAGTGTATGATCTTGAAATGAAAAATCGGATATTCCGATACATAACATATAATATATCACCAAACTTCCGAATCACAAATCTGTATTAATAATGAAGTGAAAAAATAACCATAATTTTCACACAAAATTAATTTTTAAAGCAAGCTAATATATCAATATCCGCTTCATAGACCAAATAAAGTTGAGATGACAACAAAAGATACATAACGAACCCGCCATAGACCCAAACTCACCATGTTGCCAACAAAATTAAAGCTATCTATACCATATGTCACCAGATGTGATTGTGCAATTTCTTCCACCACGGCCAAAAGCATCTCTCACTTGTTCATTTTTGCCACAAGAAAAACGTACAATGAGTCTTGCATAGAGGTAAACTCGCCATGTTGTCAAAGTCCTAGAAGGCACTACATTATAAAAAAATCGCAATTAAAATAAATTAAGTTGTGAGATGTGAATATATTCAACATGGAAAGCTTGCAAGAATAGATGTGGTCAGAAGGAACATACCGACAGTGCACTAAAGGAAATCACGAGGCAAATGCTCCTTCCGAGAGCTCACTGCAGTAAACTTCCAAATTCAGTACGAGGAAATTTAGCCAAATCTGGTTGCATTGAGCCCTTCAATACATATGCTCTTCTCACTTGGTCTTGAATATTAGGAGGATACTCAAAAAATTGTTTCTTATTTCCTGGATCACGCTCAATCTCATTTGGATTAAAGTCATTGGTAATGTTACGAGGTGGTTGTGCCTCCACTCCTATTTGCGGTTGCACATCATTAACATTTCGCATTTTCAATGCTTGCTTGACCTCATATCTGAAATTTAATGATAAAGTTTGTAGTTGTTAAACAAGTAAATAATAAGTGAGCTACAACAAGTAACAAGTTCATAGTATGGAACTACTTGCATCAAAGAAATATTGTATTCTGAGTAAGCAACTAGAAAGTAATAAATATTGCATGAATACAAGTTGCCCTCTTCTTATATACTTCGATTTTCTAGTTTCTAGCAGCCCACAAAGACAATATATCTCTAGTCACGAATTCATAATCGTTCCCAATGAAAAAATCCCTACATTTAAGATAGGGTTTAACGAACACGACAAAGTTCTCAAATACAAATCAGATGTACAAAGCAGTTGCTAATTATTTAGTTCCACTACAGATTAATTGACCTGAAAATAAATACTTATACATGAGAAAAATCATATGAGGATCAATACTTTCGGAGGCCCTAACCTGAAAATAAGCACAGAGTAATCTGTAATCTGTTTTCTTTTCCCTACTTAGAGAAGTTCAGTGATGTGAGCTGGCGCAAGAATCTCTCCTTCCAATTAATTCTGCAAGAACAAATTATTCAGAGACGAGGGACCCCTAGCCAGCTAACCCTAATTCTGATGGAAGATTCTCAGTTTCTTACCGAACGAAGCCGAAGCCAAAGCCGAGTGAGAGGAAGGAGGGGGTTGAGGGACGAGTAGACTTCCTAGTGCGCCTTGCGTCCGTTCGCCGCCGGTCGACGGTCGTGCGTCTAGCCGTCTAGGGCTCTAGCGCCAGCCGCCAATCCCTGCGCTCGCCGCTTGTGTGGAAACGAAGAGACAAGGAGTTCGAGCGATCGATCCGTGCATCCTACGTATTCCCTCGCGTGTCTCTGTATCCGCACTGCAGATTGCTCTTGGGCCGTGAACATATTGAGAATCCAAGGCCCAGTTGTTTTTTGCCCGGGTAAACAAGCTACTGAACATGTTTAGCGCCTCATTAATCTGGATCGATCGCTGCTATCGAGGACTAGCGAGCCCGGGCAAGTGCCCAGGGTCACTGGGCGGTGGCTCCGCCACTGCAGCTGCTAGTACTGTAGCTAGTGCTAGCTAGCTTTTCTAAATCTACAATGAATAACCCTCTTGAGAGCCTCTAAACTGCGGTTAAACAATTGTTAACAAGGTTAAGAAAAATATGAGTAGATGGTATACTTGACAAACTCCATTTTATCCCACTGGACCAAATCCTTTCGATGTGTGGATTAATTCCTACAAAAATCACAAATTGCTATGTTTTGTTAATAGAAAAGCAGAAACAGAAATGTTGCAGTAGCACTTTTCCGACAAAGATTTGATCAAGCAAATGGATTCTAACATAGCTGCACTTGATATTGTCATGTAGATCACAGAAAATTGATCAAGTTTGATATAAGGCACTACTCCTTTGGATGAGTAGAACACTAGCTATAGCCTTTGGAAAACAGCTAAATGATGTTCAAAACCGAGGGATTCTCAGACTTAGCCAAATTTCACTAAATCCTGAAAATTTCTAAAACTTTAGAAATTCATATAAGTTAACCCGTAACTCGGATGAAAATAATTTATATATGAAAGTTGCTTAGAACGACAATACGCATCCAAATACGCGGTCCATTTACCTGTCAGATGCCTCTAACTATCTGAACATGGAACATTCCCCCTTCGGTCATCTGTTTGATACAGGTCCGGAACCGGGAATTCATTCCCGGTTGAATTTCCCCCCTTCACCTTTATCGTGTAGCCTTACGTTAGGTCACACCCGGCACAGCTTATTGCCATGTTATGCTTTTTGATGCTATGTTTGCTTTATGTTTACTGTTTCTTCCCCCCTCTTCTCTCGCTAGACACCGAGACCGACGCCGCTGCTACCCAGTTCGACTACGGTGTTGACGACGACTCTCTCTTGCCAGAGCAACCAGGCAAGCCCCCCCTTTGATCACCAGATATCGCCTATTCTTCTCTCTACTGCTTGCATTAGAGTAGTGTAGCATGTTACTTCTTTTTGTTATCCTATCCTGATGCATAGCCTGTCCTTGCTACTACTGTTGTTACCTTTACCTGCAATCCTAAATGCTTAGTATAGGATGCTAGTGTTCCATCAGTGGCCCTACGCTCTTGTCCGTCTGCCATGCTATACTACTGGGCCGTGATCACTTCGGGAGGTGATCACGGGCATATGATATATACTTATACTGTTACATTACTTATGATACTGTTCGGAGATGGGGGCTGAAGGGGCAGGTGGCTCCATCCAGGTAGTGATGGGCCTGAGTTCCCGACGGCCCCCGACTGTTACTTTGAGGCGGAGCGACAGGGCAGGTTGAGACCACCTAGGAGAGAGGTGGGCCTGGCCCTGGTCGGTGTTCGCGGATACTTAACACGTTTAACGAGATTTTGGTATTTGATATGAGTCTGGCTACTGGCCTATACGCACTAACCATCTACGCGGGGACAGTTATGGGCACTCGAGGTCGTGGTATCAGCCGAAGCCTTCGTGACGTCAGCGACTGAGTGGCGCGCGCCAGATTGGACGGTAAGCCTGCTCTTGTATTAAGGGGGCTAGTTCTGCTTCCGGCCGCGTACGCAACGTGCAGGTGTGCAATGGGCGATGGTCCCAGACCCCTGCGCCATAGGATTTAGACCGGCGTGCTGACCTCTCTGTTGTGCCTAGGTAGGGCTGCGACGTGTTGATCTTCCGAGGCCGGGCATGACCCAGGAAAGTGTGTCCGGCCAAATGGGATCGAGCGTGTTGGGTTATGTGGTGCACCCCTGCAAGGAAGTTAATCTATTCGAATAGTCGTGATCTTCGGTAACAGGACGAATTGGAGTTGTACCTTGACCTTATGACAACTAGAACCGGATACTTAATAAAACACACCCTTCCAAGTGCCAGATACAACCGGTGATCGCTCTCTCACAGGGCGATGAGGGGAGGATCATCGGTTAGGATTATGCTATGTGATGATACTTGGAGGACTTCAGTCTACTCTCTTCTACATGCTGCAAGACGGAGGCTGCCAGAAGTGTAGTCTTCGAAAGGACTAGCTATCCCCCTTATCCCGGCTTTCTGCAGTTCAGTCCACATATAATAGCCTTATTCCAGTTGATACCAATGCATACATATGTAGTGTAGCTCCTTGCTTGCGAGTACTTTGGATGAGTACTCATGGTTGCTTTCTCCCTCTTTCCCCCCCATTTTCTATACCCGATTGCTGCGACCAGACCTTGGAGCCCAGGAGCCAGACGCCACCGTCGACGACGACTACTACTACTCGGGAGGTGCCTACTACTACGTGCAGCCCGCTGACGGCGACCAGGAGTAGTTTAGGAGGATCCCAGGCAGGAGGCCTGCGCCTCTTTCGATCTGTATCCCAGTTTGTGCTAGCCTTCTTAAGGCAAACTTGTTTAACTTATGTCTGTACTCAGATATTGTTGCTTCCGCTGACTCGTCTATGATCGAGCTCTTGTATTCGAGCCCTCGAGGCCCCTGGCTTGTAATATGATGCTTGTATGACTTATTTTATTTGTAGAGTTGTGTTGTGATATCTTCCCATGAGTCCCTGATCTTGATCGTACACGTTTGCGTGTATGATTAGTGTACGATTAAATCGGGGGCGTCACACGGCCGCACGCTGGAGGCCGTCCTCGAGTACATCAAGGGCGGCAACACGCCCAGGTTGGAGTACCCCGCTCCCCCCTCCTTCTCCCGCCGGCGTGGGAGCTCGTGGACGCCGAGACGCATGGACCCGGCATCCTTCTCCTCGTTCGGCCGCTCGTCCGGCTCTCCCTCCCTCCTCTTCATCAAGTCGAAGCCCCAGGACGCGCCGATCAGCCAACGCACCCGCAGCTTCGGCGTCCGCATCGACGAGTCCTCCCGCACCTCTGCCCGGCTCGTCAGGCCAAAGGTGGAGCCCGGCCTCCCCACAGAGTACGAGGCCATAGTTGTTGGAAATATGCCCTAGAGGCAATAATAAATTGATTATTATTATATTTCCTTGTTCATGATAATCGTTTATTATCCATGCTAGAATTGTATTGATAGGAAACTCAGATACATGTGTGGATACATAGACAACACCATGTCCCTAGTAAGCCTCTAGTTGACTAGCTCGTTGATCAATAGATGGTCACGGTTTCCTGACCATGGACATTGATGTCGTTGATAACGGGATCACATCATTAGGAGAATGATGTGATGGACAAGACCCAATCCTAAGCCTAGCACAAGATCATGTACTTCGTATGTTAAAGCTTTTCTAATGTCAAGTATCATTTCCTTAGACCATGAGATTGTGCAACTCCCGGATGCCGTAGGAGTGCTTTGGGTGTGCCAAACGTCACAACGTAACTGGGTGGCTATAAAGGTGCACTACGGGTATCTCTGAAAGTGTCTGTTGGGTTGGCACGAATCGAGACTGAGATTTGTCACTCCGTATAAACGGAGAGGTATCTCTGGGCCCACTCGGTAGGACATCATCATAATGTGCAAATTGTGATCAAGGAGTTGATCACGGGATGATGTGTTACGGAACGAGTAAAGAGACTTGCCGGTAACGAGATTGAACAAGGTATCGGGATACCAACGATCGAATCTCAGGCAAGTATCGTACCGATGGACAAAGGGAATTGTATACGGGATTGATTAAGTCCTTGACATCGTGGTTCATCCGATGAGATCATCGTGGAACATGTGGGATCCAACATGGGTATCCAGATCCCGCTGTTGGTTATTGACCGAAGAGTCATCTCAGTCATGTCTGCATGTCTCCCGAACCCGTAGGGTCTACACACTTAAGGTTCGATGACGCTAGGGTTATAAAGGAAGTTTGTATGTGGTTACCGAATGTTGTTCGGAGTCCCGAATGAGATCCCGGATGTCACGAGGAGTTCCGGAATGGTCCGGAGGTAAAGATTTATATATGGGAAGTCCTATTTTGGTCACCAAAAATTTTTAGGTTTTATCGGTAACGTACCGGGACCACCGGGAGGGTCCCGGGGGTCCACCAAGTGGGGCCACAAGCCCCGGAGGGCTGCATGGGCCAAGTATGGGAGGGGACCAGCCCCAGGTGGGCTGGTGCGCCCCCCCACCAAGGCCCAAGCCTCAAGGAAGAGGGGAAGGGGGCAAACCCTAGGGCAGATGGGCCCTAAGGCCCACCCTGGTGCGCCTCCCCCTCTCCCCTCCCCTTGGCCGCCCCTAGATGGGATCTAGGGGGCTGCCGCCACCCCTAGGGAGGGAACCCTAGGTGGGGGCGCAGCCCCTCCCCTCCCCCTATATATAGTTGAGGTTTGGGCTGCCCAATACACATGAGTTCCTCTCCTCTTGTTGGCGCAGCCCTACCTCTCTTTCTCCTTGTTTCTTGCGGTGCTTGGCGAAGCCCTGCTGGAGTACCACGCTCCTCCACCACCACCACGTCGTCGTGCTGCTGCTAGATGGAGTCTTCCCTAACCTCTCCCTCTCTCCTTGCTGGATCAAGGCATGGGAGACGTCACCGGGCTGTACGTGTGTTGAACGCGGAGGTGCCGTCCGTTTGGCACTAGGATCTCCGGTGATTTGGATCACGACGAGTACGACTCCTTCAACCCCGTTCTCTTGAACGCTTCCGCTTAGCGATCTACAAGGGTATGTAGATGCACTCTCCTTCCCCTCGTTGCTGGTTTCTCCATACATAGATCTTGGTGACACGTAGGAAAATTTTGATTTCTGCTACATTCCCCAATAGTGGCATCATGAGCTAGGTCTATTGCGTAGATTCTATGCACGAGTAGAACACAAAGTAGTTGTGGGCGTTGATTTTGTTAATATGCTTACCGTTACTAGTCCAATCTTGATTCGGCGGCATTGTGGGATGAAGCGGCCCGGACCGACCTTACACGTACTCTTACGTGAGACTGGTTCCGCCGACTAACATGCACTAGTTGCATAAGGTGGCTAGCGGGTGTCTGTCTCTCCCACTTCAGTCGGATCGGATTCGATGAAAAGGGTCCTTATGAAGGGTAAATAGCAATTGGCATATCACGTTGTGGTTTTTGCGTAGGTAAGAAACGTTCTTGCTAGAAACCCATAGCAGCCACGTAAAACATGCAAACAACAATTAGAGGACGTCTAACTTGTTTTTGCAGGGTATGCTATGTGATGTGATATGGCCAAGAAGAATGTGATGAATTATATGTGATGTATGAGATTGATCATGTTCTTGTAATAGGAATCACGACTTGCATGTCGATGAGTATGACAACCGGCAGGAGCCATAGGAGTTGTCTTTATTTATTGTATGACCTGCGTGTCATTGAACAACGCCATGTAATTACTTTACTTTATTGCTAACCGTTAGCTGTAGTAGTAGAAGTAATAGTTGGCGAGACAACTTCATGAAGACACAATGATGGAGATCATGATGATGGAGATCATGGTGTCATGCCGGTGACGATGATGATCATGGAGCCCCGAAGATGGAGATCAAAAGGAGCAAAGTGATGATGGCCATATCATGTCACCTTTTGATTGCATGTGATGTTTATCATGTTTTTGCATCTTATTTGCTTAGAACGATGGTAGTAAATAAGATGATCCCTCATTAAAATTTCAAGAAAGTGTTCCCCCCTAACTGTGCACCGTTGCGAAAGTTCGTCGTTTTGAAGCACCACGTGATGATCGGGTGTGATAGATTCATACGTTCACATACAACGGGTGTAAGCCAGATTTACACACGCGAAACACTTAGGTTGACTTGACGAGCCTACCATGTACAGACATGGCCTCGGAACACAAGAGACCGAAAGGTCGAGCATGAGTCGTATAGAAGATACGATCAACATGAAGATGTTCACCGATGTTGACTAGTCCGTCTCACGTGATGATCGGACACAGCCTAGTTAACTCGGATCATGTAATCACTTAGATGACTAGAGGGATGTCTATTTGAGTGGGAGTTCATAAGATGAACTTGTTTATCCTGAACATACTCAAAAGGATTCTGCAAATTATGTCGTAGCTCGCGCTTTAGTTCTACTGTTTAGATATGTTCCTAGAGAAAAATTAGTTGAAAGTTGATAGTAGCAATTATGCAGACAGTAAAAGGCTTATGTCCTTAATGCACCGCTCAGTGTGCTGAACCTCGAACGTCGTCTGTGGATGTTGCGAACATCTGACATACACATTTTGATAACTACGTGATAGTTCAGTTAAACGGTTTAGAGTTGAGGCACCGAAGACGTCTTAAAACGTCGCGAAACATATGAGATGTTTCGAGGGCTGAAATTGGAATTTCAGGCTCGTGCCCACGTCAAGAGGTATAAGACCTCCGACGATTTTCTTAGCCTGCAAACTAAGGGAGAAAAGCTCAGTTGTTGAGCTTGTGCTCAGATTGTCTGAGTACAACAATCATTTGAATCGAGTGGGAGTTGATCTTCCATATGAGATAGTGATGTTTCTCCGAAGTCATTACCACCAAGCTGCTAGAGCTTCGTGATGAACTGTAATATATCAGGGACATATATGATGATCCTTGAGATATTCGCGATGTTTGACACCACAAAAGTAGAAATCAAGAAGGATCATCAATTGTTGATGGTTGGTGAAACCACTAGTTTCAAGAAGGGCAAGGGCAAGAAGGGATACTTCATGAAACGGCAAATCAGCTGCTGCTCTAGTGAAGAAACCCAAGGTTGAACCCAAACCCGAGACTAAGTGCTTCTGTAATAAGAGGAACAGCCACTGGAGCAGAATTACCCTAGATACTTGGTAGATGAGAAGGCTGGCAAGGTCGATAGAAGTATATTGGATATACATTATGTTAATGTGTACTTTACTAGTACTCCTAGTAGCACCATGGTATTAGATACCGGTTCGGTTGCTAAGTGTTAGTAAACTCGAAATAAAAGACTGCGGAGTAAATGGAGACTAGCTAAAGGTGAGCTGGCGATATGTGTTGGAAGTTTTTCCAAGCTTGATGTGATCAAGCATCGCACGCTCCCTCTACCATCGAGATTGGTGTTTGCGTTGAGCATAGACATGATTGGATTATGTCTATCGCAATACGGTTATTCATTTAAGGAGAATAATGGTTACTCTGTTTATTTGAATAATACCTTCAATGGTCTTGCACTTAAAATGAATGGTTTATTGAATCTCGATCGTAGTGATACACATGTTCATGTCAAAAGATATAAGATAGTACCACCTACTTGTGGCACTGCCACGTAAGTCATATCGGTATAAAACGCATGAAGAAGCTCCATGTTGATGGATCTTTGGGCTCACTCGTTTTTGAAAAGTTTGAGACATGCGAACCATGTCTATTGGTGTATATACATGAAGAAACTCCAGGCAAATGGACCGTTTGGACTCACTTGATTTTGAATTACTTGAGACATGCAAATCATACCACATGGGCAAGATGACTGAAAGCCTCGTTTTCAGTAAAATAGAACTAGAAAGCAACTTGTTGGAAGTAATACATTTTGATGTGTGCAGTCCAATGAGTGCTGAGGCGTGTAGTGAATATCGTTATGTTCTTACTTCACAGATGATTTGAGTAGATGTTGAGTATATTTACTTAATGAATCATGAGTCTGAATTATTGAAAGGTTCAAGTAATTTCAGGGTGAAGTTGAAAGATCGTCGTGACAAGAGGATAAAATATCTATGATATGATCATAGAGATGAATATCTGAATTACGAGTTTGACACAGAATTAAGACATTGTGGAAATTGTTTCACAACTAATACATCCTGGAACACCATAGTGTGATGGTGTGTCCGAACATCATAACTGCACCCTATTGGATATGATGCATACCATAATGTCTCTTATCGAATTACCACGATAGTTTATGGGTTAGGCATTAGAGACAACCACATTCACTTTAAATAGGGCACCACGTAATTCCAATGAGATGACACCGTATGAACTATGGTTTAGAGAAACCTAAGCTGTCATTTCTTAAAAGTTTGGGGCTGCGATGCTTATGTGAAAAAGTTTCAGGCTGATAAGCTCGAACCCAAAGAGGATAAATGCATCTTCATAGGACACCCAAAACAGTTGGGTATATCTCCTGTCTCGGATTTGAAAGCAATAAGGGATTGTTTCTAGAATCGGGTCCTTTCTCGAGGAAAAGTTTCTCTCGGAAGAATTGAGTGGGAGGATGGTGGAGACTTGATGAGGTTATTGAACCGTCTCTTCAACTAGTGTGTGGCAGGGCACAGGAAGTTGTTCCTGTGGCACCTACACCAATTGAAGTGGAAGCTTATGATAGTGATCATGAAACTTCAGATCAAGTCACTACCAAACCTCGTAGGATGACAAGGATGCGTACTATTTCAGAGTGGTACGTAATCCTGTCTTGGAAGTCATGTTGCTAGGCAACAATGAACCTACGAGCTATGGAGAAGCGATGGTGGGCCTGGATTCCAAAATGGCTCGAGGCCATATAATCCGAGAGAGGATCCATATATGAAAACAAAGTGTAGACTTTGGAAGAACTACTTGATGGTCGTAAGGCTGTTAGGTACATATGGATTTTAAAAGGAAGACGGACAATGATGGTAAGTATCACCATTAAGAAAGCTCGACTTGCCGTTAAGATGTTTTCCGACAAGTTCAAGAAGTTGACTACGATGAGACTTTCTCACTCGTAACGATGCTAAGAGTCTGTTGGAATTATGTTAGCGATTACTGCATTATTTATGAAATCTTGCAGATAGGATGTCAAAACATTGTTTCCTCGACGATTTTCTTGAAGAAAGGTTGTATGTGATACAACCGGAAGGTTTTGTCAATCCTGAAAGATGCTAATAGGTATGCAAAGCTCCAGCAATCCTTCTAAGGACTGGAGTAAGCATCTCGGAGTTGGAATGTATGCTTTGATGATGATCAAAGATCTTTTGGGTTTATACAAAGTTTATGAGAAACTTGTATTTCCAAAGAAGTGAGTGGGAGCACTATAGAATTTCTGATGAATATATGTTGTTGACATATTGTTGATTAGAAATGACGTAGAATTTCTGGAAAGCATATAGGGTTATTTGGAAAGTGTTTTTCAATGGAAAGCCTGGATTAAGCTACTTGAACATTGAGCATCAAGATCTATAAGGATAGATCAAAACGCTTAATGGTACTTTCAAATGAGCACATACCTTGACATGATCTTGAAGGCGTTCAAGATGGATCAGTCAAAGAAGGAGTTCTTGCCTGAGTTGTAAGGTATGAAGTTAAGACTTAAAGCTCGACCGCGGCAGAAAAAAGAGGAAGGACGAAGGTCGTCCCCTATGCTTTTGTCATAGGCTCTCTATAGTATGCTATGCTGTGTGCCGCACCTGAAGTGTGCCTTGCCATGAGTCAGTCAAGGGGTACAAGAGTGATCCAAGAATGGATCACAGGACAGCGGTCAAAGTTATCCTTAGTAACTAGTGGACTAAGGAATTTTCTCGATTATGGAGGTGGTAAAAGAGTTCGTCGTAAAGGGTTACGCCGATGCAAACTTTGACACTAATCCAGATTATTCTGAGTAGTAAACTGGATTCGTATAGTAGAACAGTTATTTGGAATAGCTCCAAATAGAACGTAGTAGCTGCATCTAGGAGATGACATAGAGATTTCTAAAGCACACACGGATCTAAAAGGTTCAGACCCATTGACTATAACATCTCTCAAAAGCATAACGTGATCAAACCCAGAACTCACCGAGTGTTAATCACATGGTAATGTGAACTAGATTATTGACTCTAGTAAATTCTTTGGGTGTTAGTCACATGGGGATGTGACCTTGAGTGTTTATCACATATCGATGTGAACTGGATTATTGACTCTAGTGCAAGTGGGAGACTGTTGGAAATATGCCCTAGAGGCAATAATAAATTGATTATTATTATATTTCCTTATTCATGATAATCGTTTATTATCCATGCTAGAATTGTATTGATAGGAAACTCAGATACATGTGTGGATACATAGACAACACCATGTCCCTAGTAAGCCTCTAGTTGACTAGCTCGTTGATCAATAGATGGTCACGGTTTCCTGACCATGGACATTGGATGTCGTTGATAACGGGATCACATCATTAGGAGAATGATGTGATGGACAAGACCCAATCCTGAGCCTAGCACAAGATCATGTAGTTCGTATGCTAAAGCTTTTCTAATGTCAAGTATCATTTCCTTAGACCATGAGATTGTGCAACTCCCGGATACCATAGGAGTGCTTTGGTTGTGCCAAACGTCACAATGTAACTGGGTGGCTATAAATGTGCACTACGGGTATCTCCGAAAGTGTCTGTTGGGTTGGCACGAATCGAGACTGGGATTTGTCACTCCGTGTAAACGGAGAGGTATCTCTGGGCCCACTCGGTAGGACATCATCATAATGTGCACAATGTGATCAAGGAGTTGATCACGGGATGATGTGTTACGGAACGAGTAAAGAGACTTGCCGGTAACGAGATTGAACAAGGTATCGGGATACCGACGATCGAATCTCGGGCAAGTATCGTACCGATGGACAAAGGGAATTGTATACGGGATTGATTAAGTCCTTGACATCGTGGTTCATCCGATGAGATCATCGTGGAACATGTGGGAGCCAACATGGGTATCCAGATCCCGCTATTGGTTATTGACCGAAGAGTCATCTCGGTCATGTCTGCATGTCTCCCGAACCCGTAGGGTCTACACACTTAAGGTTCGATGACGCTAGGGTTATAAAGGAATTTTGTATGTGGTTACTGAATGTTGTTCGGAGTCCTGGATGAGATCCCGGACGTCATGAGGAGTTCCGGAATGGTCCGGAGGTAAAGATTTATATATGGGAAGTCCTGTTTTGGTCACCGAAAAAGTTTCAGGTTTTATCGGTAACGTACCGGGACCACCGGGAGGGTCCCGGGGGTCCACCAAGTGGGGCCACAAGCCCCGGAGGGCTGCATGGGCCAAGTGTGGGAGGGGACCAGCCCCAGGTGGGCTGGTGCGCCCCCCCCCCCTACCAAGGCCCAAGGCTCAAGGAAGAGGGGAAGGGGGCAAACCCTAGGGCAGATGGGCCCTAAGGCCCACCCTGGTGCGCCTCCCCCTCTCCCCTCCCCTTGGCCGCCCCTAGATGGGATCTAGGGGGCTGCCGCCACCCCTAGGGAGGGAACCCTAGGTGGGGGCGCAGCCCCTCCCCTCCCCCTATATATAGTTGAGGTTTGGGCTGCCCAATACACATGAGTTCCTCTCCTCTTGTTGGCGCAGCCCTACCTCTCTTTCTCCTTGTTTCTTGCGGTGCTTGGCGAAGCCCTGCTGGAGTACCACGCTCCTCCACCACCACCACGCCGTCGTGCTGCTGCTGGATGGAGTCTTCCCTAACCTCTCCCTCTCTCCTTGCTGGATCAAGGCATGGGAGACGTCACTGGGCTGTACGTGTGTTGAACGCGGAGGTGCCGTCCGTTCGGCACTAGGATCTCCGGTGATTTGGATCACGACGAGTACGACTCCTTCAACCCCGTTCTCTTGAACGCTTCCGCTTAGCGATCTACAAGGGTATGTAGATGCACTCTCCTTCCCCTCGTTGCTGGTTTCTCCATAGATAGATCTTGGTGACACGTAGGAAAATTTTGAATTTCTGCTACGTTCCCAACAATAGTCCGGCGTGGCTTCTCCGACGAGGAGGCCCTAAAGTGGGCGCGGGACGACTACCTCCGTGACGAGATGGTCCGGCAGCGCCGAGCCCTGGAGGAGATAGCCGCCCGTCAGCGTGGGCGCGAGGACGAGAACGGCGTCGTGATCCTCGACAGCGACGAGGACGAGGACGCCCCCGGACTGTCCAACCCGCCGCGCGTCGGCGACCTGGGCAGGGGAGCAGCAGGGACGGCGGCAGCGGAGGCGACGACGACGACGGCGGTGGCAGCGACTACACGAAGTTCTATAGGCTCCTCGGCATGTAGAGCTTCGCGGGCGGCGGGCGGCGAGGAACGGCGAGGGCGACGGCGAGTCTAGTAGTGTTTTTTTTTCTTTTTTTGTAAAATATTTTAAATTTGTTATGAACTCGCTGAAGTTTGGTTGAACTCGTGTCTTGTTTGTGCCGAATTTTGTTTTTCCAAAAAAAAATGGGCGCGGCGACTAGAAAGCATCACGCCCCCAGCACGCGGTTTAGTGCCGGTGCACTCTCAAACAGCGATTTTTAGCGCCTTGTGAGGGCCAATAGCTGGAGATGCTCTTAGACATGTGGTATACCCTTGGCCTGGATAGTTCTTGACAGCGACACCTCTCCTTCCCTTTCTTCAATGGCCAACTTTCTCCTAGCCGGGCAAGTGGACGTTTGCAGCGACACTGTACCATGTTGGCGATAAGATTCTCAACAGTTGTGCTGATAATCATCATCATCAGCTAGCCAATGGATGGAGCACACAATGACTTCGACGACCAAAGATCAACGGTCAGAGCTTGCGGAGACCCGTGTCTATTTGCCAGGTCTCAAAGTCGCGACGGGGCTACTTTTGGGTCATAATTTTGGGGTGTTCACATAAGGAAAATATATCAATGGCATTGCTGTCAGTTAATGGTTCTGTCGCATCAGACATGAAAAGTACGGGTTTGTTACTCCCTCCATCCCACAATATAAAACGGTTTTGCAAGCTATTGTAGGACAGAAGTATTTTACAAGCTGCATGAAAAAATTCCAAGCATCAGTTGATTTCGCGTGGAGAAGACAGTCTTGTGTTGAGGCGGAGAAGATGACCTAGTCGTGGCAGGCCCAGCGAGGGTGAGCCGGTGCCAGAAAGGAGGAGGGGGTTAGGTGATGGTTAAGACAGTGGTGGCTTGAGGAGGAGGAGGAGGCTTGGGCATCGGCAGGCACGGTGGCAGGAGACGGCGGTTCTACCGGCGGTGGTGGCCGGCACTGGGAGCGATGCAAGCAGGAAGGCAGCGGCAGCAAGAATCGACTAACACGAAAACATTTTCATGAATGTAAAAATAGCCCTGTCCTAAAATCATGTTCTATGTTTATAAAAGTTCTAAAGGAATGTATGCAATCTTGGATGATTATATTTGAAAGTTTTCGGCAAACAGTAAGATGATTTATGTGCTACACAAGAGGGACAACAATAATAGGTAAACAAACAACATTGATACAAAAATATTTGTGTACATCATGCAAATTAGAGTAGTTTCGGCTACAACTGACATGTTGATTTGTCTCAAAATGTACATCGAAGATTTGTTTTTTGCAAAAACAAAATTTTGGCAAATGTGTTCTGTGAGGTGATGTCATATAACTAGGGGTGAAAAATCCAATACAACGTACTTTCATAATTGAATCAAAAGCATCGATACATGAAAAGTCTCTATATACGATATTTATGACACAAAATCTAATTGTTAAAGTTACACTTGTTTTATTTTTTATGAAATGCAAAACATTTTCGGTACACCCCATAAACACATCGATGACTGAGATCTCTCTATGCCCCTTCATAATAAAGGGTAGGGTTTTTTCTTAATATACATCGTCTGCGTTGATACGTGGCATGTTTACATATTGCATTATACGGCTCCTTTAGCCTTTTTTTTCTCTTTCTTTTTAAACTTCAAGGAAGAGTGTGGGCAACATGAATCAAATTCAAGACCTCTTCGTTTAGAGAGAACCGCACTAACCAACTAGGACACCTTAACGCTCGTGCCTATTTGATTCTTTTTTTTTCTTCTTCTACAGTTCACAAAAGCCCTCGGTTTTGCTGGGCCAGTGAATTGTCGAACCAGTATTTTTTTTTTCAATTATTTCTTTTTCTTTCTTCTGTTTGATTTTTGTTTCTTTTTTGTTTCTTCTGTCTTCTTTTTTGTTTCTATTTTATTTTTCAAGAAACCACGCTTTTCATAATTTGTTCAAAATTTCAATGAATGTTCTACATTTCAACTTTTGTTCATAAAATATAAATATTCACTTTAAAAAAATTGACAGAAATTTCAAGAAAATGTTTGTATCTTTCAAAATTGGACGGAATGTCAAAACATGAGCATTTTTTAAAAAGAGGAAACAAAATTTTGGACACAAATTTTTTTGAGAAACGCTAACATGTTTCGAATTAAAAAAACAGAAAAAACAGAACACAAAATTGAAAATGGTTTTTTTATTTCCTTGAAACTTTTTGTACTTGTGTACATGAAAATTGAAAACAAGAACATTATTGAAATTCTGAACAAATTTTGAAAGCGTGAACATTATTTGAAACTCCCCGAATATTTTTGTGAATTTGTGAACAAATTTTTCATGGCTTTGTATGAACAATTCAAGGCACTGTGCCACGTCGTTTGGATATCGACAAGTTTTGCATTTTTCTGGAGTTTTCTCGGTGAAAAGAAGGCAATAAATGGTCAGACGTGTCGCAACGTGCATACGGTGTCGGAGGTCATTCAAACCTGGTATGGATGCCTACCATGGGCATGCCCACCTAGTGAAAAAAGTTTGTGTCATTTCAAAGATGTCCAAAAATAGACCATGTTCAACAAAGGGTGTCCGAGTAGAGGCGAGAAGGCTCCGTTTGAGAGTATGTTGTTTCTCGACATCCGTTGAATGATCCCAATTTTTTTTCTTTGGCTTGTATGACTAATTCAAGGGCTCATGCCAAGGTGTTTCGGTTTTCATCAAATTTTGCATTTTCTGAAGTTTTCTTGGTCAAAAGAGGCTAATAAATGGCCAGATATGTCGCAACTTGCACACGGTGACAAAAATCATTCAAATCTAGCATGGATGCCTACCATGGGCATGTCCACCTACTTGCAAAAGTTGGGGTCATTTTAGGGATGTCCAAAATGGTGTTCAAATTTTGCATTTTCTGAAGTTTTCTTGGTCATAAGAGGCTAATAAATGGCCGGACATATCGCAACTTGCATACGATGAGAAAAAATATTCAAATCTAGTATGGATGCCTACCATGGGCATGTTCACCTACTTGCAAAAGTTGGGGTCATTTTAGGGATGTCCAAAAATAGACCATATTCAACGGCGGGTGTCTAGGTAGGCCAGAAGTCTTCATTTGAGAGCACGTTGTTTTCTCGACATCCTTGAAATGGCCCCATTTTTCCATGACTTTGTATAACCAATTCATGGCACCACGACAAGTTGTTTGGGTTTTTGACAACTTTTGCATTTTATGAAGTTTTCCCGGTGAAAAAAGGCCGATAAATGTTCAGACGTGTCGCAACGTGCATATGGCGTCGGAAGTCACCCAAACTAGGCATGGATGCCTAACATGGTAATACCCACCTGGTTGCAAAAGTTCTGGTCAGTCATGAGATTTTCAGAAAAATGCCATGTACAATGGAGAGTGTTCGGGTAGGTTAAAAGGGTCCGTTCGGGAGCACCTCGTTTCTCAACATCCCTTAAATGGTGTCAATTTTTTCTGTTAAAGCAATGTCCCGAGTCGAATCATGGAGAGATCATCTTTCCTGCTGTTTTTTTTATCTTTTACCATTCACCTTATTTCCAAACTTATAAGTTCGTTGTGTAGCGCCCCGAGCGGTCATAGCAAGCGGGTGCATCGACCTTGTTGGGCCAGGCCCAGGTGGGGCAGCGCGTGGGCGCTAGTACCTGTTAGGGGCACTCAAGGCACGGCTTCGGAGCTCCTAGAGGAGACCTCCTTATCGGCGGTCAAGGGGCGCCCATGTATCGTGCCCACCCTCGCTGAAGGGTGATCCGGTTGGGTCGGGACACGCACTCGGGAACAACAACCTCATTTTTTTTTTTGTGTTTCATTCGCATTTTTGTTTCATTTTTAAATTTTTTTTATACTTCCAAACATTTTAAATAATATATTAAAAAAATCACTCTGCATAAAACATTTGAAAAATCTTTGCCAAGCATTTGAATAATGATAAATGTGTATAGAGAAAATGTTTATCATGTATACAAAAATAATAAAATGTCTATGAAACAATTTGATCATGTATTTTGAAAATGTTAATCAAACATTTTAAAAAATTGAACAAGTGTATGAAAAATGTCAATCAAGCACTTGGAAAAGGTTGAATGTGCATAGAAAAATGTGACCATGTATAAAAAATGATTAAAAATTGATCATGTATATAAAATGTTCATCAAGGACTTGAAAGAAAGTGTTGAACAAGTATTCACTCTTTTATCATTCACCTTATTTTCAAACTTATACGTTTCTTGTGCAGCGCGCCCCAAGCAGTAATAACAACCGTGCGCATCGGCCTTGTTGGGCCAGGCCCAGGTGGGACAGGGCGTGGGTGCCAGTAGGGGCGCTAAAGGCGCGGCTTAAGAGGTCCCAGATGAGACCTCCTCATCAGCACTCAAGTTGAAGGGTAGCCCAGTGGAGCCGGGCCAGGCACTCAGGATCAATAACCTCATTTTTGTTCTGTTTGTTTTTCACGTTTTTTTTATTTCTTACATTTGTTTATACTTCCAAACGTATTAAATAAATATATTAAAAAACATACTCCACATAAAACATTTGAAAAATGTTTACCAAGCATTTGAAAAAATGGTAAATTTGTATACAGAAAATGTTTATCACGTCTACAAAAAAGTATGCAAAAAGAATAAAATGTCGATGAAACAATTTGATCATGTATTTTAAAAACTTTAATCAAACATTTAAAAAAATTGACAAGTGTATGAAGAATGTTAATCAAGCATTTGGAAAAGGTTAAATGTGTATAGAAAAATGTTGACCATGTATTAAAAAATGATTAAAAAATGATTATGTAAATGTTGACCATGTATCAAGCACTTGGAAAAAGTGTTGAACAATTATTCGAAAATGATAATCAACCATTTGAAGAAAAACTTAAAGGTGTTTATAAAAATGTTGACCATTTGTTCAAAACAATGTTAATATTGCATTAAAAATGTTAATCAAGCATTTAAAAATGTTAAATGTGTATACAAAAAAATGTTGACCATGTATCGGAAAATGTTAATCTTGTATTTGAAATTTTTTAATCAAGAATTTGAAAATGTTTAAAAGTGTTTATAGGAAAAATGTTCACCATGTATTCAAAAAATGTTAATCTTGTATTTGAAAAATGTTAGTCAAGCATTTGAACAATGTTCAAAATGTGTATAGAAAAAATGTTGATCATGTATTAGAAAAAGTTAAATTTGTATTGGGAAAATGTTAGACGTGTATTAGAAAAATGTTGTCGAAATATAAAAAATGTAGAATGAAAACAAAAAGAATGAAGAAAACCGAAAAAAAAGGAAAACGAAAAAGGAACAAAATAAACCAAATCAAGCGATATATAGTCATCATGGTGCTCAAGGCGCTGATTGGCGCACCAACGTGCACACTCAATTCGGATGGACCATTAAGCACCCTCAATCGACCAATCATTCCACGGCTCGATTGCTTGTTGCTGGTTCAGACAAACCAGTAGTGGTTTGAGGCAAACCGGCTCCTCGGTATTATTAGAAAAACTTACTTTACGAAAAAATTCATGTATATAAAAAAATCATGCTTTTCATGAAAAAAAACTCCCAATTCTGGAAAAGGTTCATGAGTTTGAAAAAGTTTGCAAATTTCCAAAATTATCATTAATTCGAAAAGGTTCATGAATTTTCAAAAATGTTAGCAAATTTGAAATAAAATTTGTGGATTTAAAAAAATCTTGGATTTAAAAAATATTAGCAGGTTGAAAAAAGTTTCATGAATTTGCAAAAAAATGTGCATTTGAAATATATTCATGCATTTTTAAAAGCTTGTATGAAATTGAAGTTAAAAAAAAATGAGAGAAAGAAAACCATGGTAAACCCGGCCTAACAAACACATGAAAAACGACGCAGGAAAAACACAAAATAAAACCAGCCGGAACATGCCAACTGCCTCACGCATTCTGCAGCTCTGAACAGATCTGGAGTACTAGTCAATGGGTAACCAAGAACAGTGAGATCATCTTTTTCTTCAGATAATAATGGAGCAGTTACTATGCTGGCAACGCGGGACACACGTGGCCAAAATGGTACAAAACATTTTTGAATTATGTGAACATTTTCTTACATTGCATACATATTTTTTTAAAATGTGCAAACATGTTTTTGAAATGCATGAACTTTCTTAAATGCAATGAAAATTTTTTTCAATGCTGTCAACATTTTTAAAAGTTACAGGAACAATATTTTACACTGTGTGAACAGTTTTTTTTAAATTTAAATATAGTACTTACCATTCAGAAATGTAAATAAAAGTATTTGCGCTCCTCTGCGCTGGGCTGGCTTAGTAAGGAAGCGCTTGAGGCGAGAGGGGTCTTCCAAGCCAGGCAAAGCGCTGCCCTTCCTCTAGTCTGTATGGCTTCATATTCCTTTGGTAGCACCTCGGCAGGATCACCACAAGCTAACGAGTAGAGTGGCCAAAGTATTCTTGTGCACAACTCAAAAGAAAAGGTATTCTTGCATGGCTGGAAGCGATTTGATTTGGTTGAAATTGAAGTGGGTTTGTCACAAAAAATGTAAATAGTTGCCGAAATGCTTGCAATCTTCGCTCTAGCATACAAATTAGGCAAGAATGGCCAGTTCAGCAACTGTACATTCACAAATATGTTGCTTCTTTGTTTACATTTTACCTAATGGTCATTTTTTGCAAAACTGACATGAGAATGGAGTCAGTTAGGACCCAGTAGCGTACAGAACACAGTTACAAGATTACAACCCCATAGTAGCGAGTGGACGCCTGGATAATTTGCCCGGCCATATCATCGCTATCAATCAGGTTCAGTAACCACACGGGCTCACACAATACAGCACAAAAACAAAGCACACGACTGTTGAACTACACTGAAACTTAATAATGTAACTCACATGCCAACAGCCTCACAAATTCCGCAGCTCTGAACACACATACTAGTCAATGAGTCACCAAGAATAGTGAGATCATCTTTTTCTTCAGATAATAATGGAGTAGAACACTATGCAGGCATCGCGAGACATACGTGGCCAGAATTAATTTAGTTCGGAGACATTACAGAACAGAATAAGCTTATTTCATTACTTTCATTAATCGAAATTGGTCGGAACCAAATGAACTTCAGAGTTTCGGAGTTGATTGACAGGGTACATGAATGAATGGAAGGAAAGGGTGCTTATTCTGCTGGTGGGTCAACAAAAAATTTCTAACGACGGTCACCGATTAATGGCTTCTGCTACATGTACACAATTTGAATGGATATTTACACGGCAATATTGAATATTGAATTGAAGGAGAAAAGAACGGTGTGGGCCGGAGAACACTAGCTTGGATCTTCGCTAGAGGTAACTCATGTGAGCGCAAGCTACCACACAGACAGGCAGCTGGATGGGTTCCTCAAACAGCCGTACGTGGCGTCTTAGCCGGTACGTACTTCGCGTACGTACGTGAGCAAGCGATCGATTCGATCGATCGTTTCTGGCTGCTCGGAACGTCTCGCTGGACGAAAAATTGCTGATAACTTGCGATCAAAAGTACAGTAGAACATCTTCCCAAAAAAATACAGTAGAACAGTGAATCAACATATGGTTGAATGGCTAGAAGAACAGTGGTATCCGCAAATCATCAGGGCTCAACTCCTGGTGTCCGCATTATTCAGAATTTATTTCAGGATTTTCGACGGTACATGTTAAGTGGAAGGAGACATTTCGCCAACTACGAGATACCTATGGTGACATCATCAATTTCAAGGTGATATGCTGTCTCAGTCTCCCAGAGATGTTCATAAGGATAGAGTGTGGATATGTGTTCATAGGGGTAGTATACACGTGTATATATAAGTGTCTACGTCATTTGAGCGTCGCCGGCGGGAGTGGATCGGCAGCTCGGTTCGCTCGGGAGCGGAGAGCTGGAGATAGAAGTGGTGGTGGGGCCACGGAGACACACATCAAGGGATGCGGTTGATGAGAGCGAAGATCCGCCGGTTGATGGGAATCGTTCCCCTTTCTTAATAAATAATACAAACTAAACAAACTTAATAGAAAATATTTAGGACTTAGACTACAAGTAGGTTAACTTCTACACAGAGACTGTCACCGCCTTTTTCTTATCACTGCTCGGTAAATTTTCCATGTCCACACAAAAAGGAACGTCATGACGAAGCTAGAAAAAATCACCACTCGTGTCAGCCACTACCCATCACTGGATTATGGCTCGGAAATATAAATAAATTTTGGAAGACAATACAAAGAATGAAAATATGCAATCAACAAACAATATAGTAGTTGTTTTTGCAAAATAATAGTTTTTTAAAAGCTTGCATACCGAGTGAAGGCAAGAAATCACTTACTTACAAATTCATAAGAAGAAAACACTAAAAAAAAGTTCAACAAAGAAGACAACTTTAGAGCTTCATTTCTAACTTCGAGCAAAAGATCAATAAAGAATAAAAACATATTACACAAACTAATAATACTAAAAATAAATATCATCAACTGAAACTTAAAGTGACTCGAGACTCACATATTATAATTTCCCTTCACGACCTTTCACCATCTTTAATAGATCAACCATGTCATTATTCGTATTGATAAAAAATACATTTTTCCCCACATAGCAAATCAGTCAATCACTCATAAACTGCTCGCCTATTTTGTTATGCAAAACATTGTTGCAATATTAATTGTTAAAAAATCATTGACAGCCAACAAAATTAGAACCAGATTTAGAAGTCGATGCACCAAATGAAAGAAAAAAGGATTCTGCTTGGCGTCCACCTTTTAATATAGCAAGATCAGCAATACGAATCAAATTGGCAAATCTTGGATTTGCCCGCACATTATCAATGTAAATGTGAAGTTCAATAACAAGATCTATCAATTTTGCTCAATCAAAATCAACATGTTGTATTCTTGATTTCGACAAAAAATTATGCATAATTCCTAGATGAATCAAGAAAGAGAAATTCAAGTTAGGCAAGGTGAGAGAAAATTTTGTGTGGAGGTCACATATGTACATACAGTCATGGTGTACCTTGCAGGAGACTTGAACTCGGGAACTTAACTCAGCGGACTATTAAATTAAAATTGTGTCGTTCCCGCTGCGGCCGGCCGGCCGGCCGAAAAGAGATATTGAGATTGCTAGGTTTGGTTTTTTAACATAGTATAGACGCAAGTGTTTATATACACGTGTATATACTCATTTCTATGAACATCTTCTCTCACTGAATGCGCATCGTCGAAAATCCTGAAATAAATCTAGAAATAAATGCGAGCATCAGGATTTAAACCCTGGTGGGCTGGGGATACCACAGTCCCTCTAACCATTCAACCACAGATTGCTTCACATTGCTAGGGTTTTGGTTCTGGATGCGGAACTGAGGATTGCAAACCCTAGGGTTCCCGCGACTAGGGTTCCGCCTAGGAAAAAAGACCCAAAGCGGGCTCCCGCGACTAGGGTTCCGCCCCGGCCCCCCGCCGCCGCCGCCGGCCGCCGGCCTCGCGCGCTCCGCCCCCCTCTTCTCCTCCCTTCCCTCCTCCCCCGCGCCCCCG
>NC_041384.1:12606323-12607052 GCF_002162155.2 Triticum dicoccoides | reverse complement strand
GTGCGGCACCGGCGCCGGCGGGCCATCCCTTCCCCGCTCGCTCATGGGGGGCGCGGGGGCCTCCCGATGGCGGTGGTGCTGCTCGGCCGGCTGCGGTGTGGCTCGGCGACGGGAGTCCGGCGAGCCTCGTGGTCCTTGATGCGATGACGTGGTCGTTGGCCGCGGGGCGGCTTGGCGGTGCTGGTGGCCGGCGGCGCCCGCGTGGCCCAGATCTAGGCCCTTTCGGGCTCCATCTGGGCTAGGGCGGGCCGGCGACTCGGTGTGCGGCGACGCTGCTCCCTGGTTGGTGGCGAAGAGGCGGTGGTCTGCGGGCGGTGGCGGCTTCGTCGGTCGGCGAGCTGCAGCGTGGCGGCAGGGGCTGTCCGGACTCTTTTGGGTCCGGCCGGGCCTCGACGCCTGGTAAGCCCCTTGTCCGTGCGTCTGGTCGGCTCCACACTGGCGGTGGTGGTTGTCCCCTCACGTCGACAATGTTGCGGATGCCCCCGAGGCCACTATCTCTTCTCCCTCCCTCCAGGTCTCGTGTCGGTGACCTCTGGGAGACGGCGAAGTTGATTCGGTGACCATGATGGCACATGTTGATGGGCGGCGTGATGGGCGGTGCACGATGATTCGTCTGGGGGGTGGTGGGGGTTTGGGTTGGGAGAAATCTCTGGCGGCTCGTCCGGCCCCGATGCGGTGACGCCTGTGGGTGCCGTCGAACCTTCCAGAAGGGCGTCGGGTACACCCCTT
>NC_041384.1:12537431-12606115 GCF_002162155.2 Triticum dicoccoides | reverse complement strand
GCGTACAGGGGGAAACCCTAGGACTAGTCCGGGCAACAGCAACGTCGTCCGTGCCTCCTTCTTGAAGGTGTTGCTTGGTACGCGGCGCTTCAGAGTGTTGGGATCGTGGTGGTACTTCTTTAGAGGGTGCAGCGGTCGCTGGTCATCTTCGTTTCGTTAATCTGCCGTTGTTGGCATTTATTTCTCTTTCTTTCTTCTTTGTTTTTCTTTGGGCTTGTTTGTGTTGCGGCCCGAGCACCTATTGTTGGATGTACCGGTGGTTGCTTTGTAATACAAAGCGGGGAAACCCTTTTTCTCAAGAGACGAATACGTGTGGATCGTGCGACCGGCGTGTACTGTAGCGTATATCACAGGCCGAGCCGCTATCAGATTAATGTGTTGTGGGCTTTGATTTAGCCTTTTTTGTTTGCACGATTGTAATTGGGCTGACTCTTTGGGCTTGTGGTGCAGCTTCCTGGCGGTTGGGCTGGTGTCAATCGATTTTTCTAGATGGGGTCAAAGACAAAATTGGTTAAGCATGCTAGTTGAAAAGTCAAACAGCACTGGTGTCAACTGACACCAGCGGTTGAACGTGAGCTCCGTCCCCTCATGAGAAGTGAGGCCACCGTCGTCCAGAATACAATCAGCCACGACGGCATCAGACTTTTTTTTTTGAACCTCAAATATTGTTCTACAGTATTTTCAAATATAACTAAAGAAAATATGTACGTGCAGCATATGTGGCTGAGATCAAGCATCTTATGATGGTGGATCGAGCGCTGCCCTTTAAAAAACTATTTGATGCACATCCGCAGACAAAAGATTGGTTTCGGAAATTTAAATATAATAACTAAAGAAAAGCGGGGGAAAAGAGAGCGGACGCATGTGCCAGCCGCGTGCTTCATCTTTTTTTTTTTTTTGCGGGTGTGCCGCGTGCTTCATCCCCGTTCCCGTGATTATTAACCAGGTTACTCATGTGTCCGCGGCAGATTCAGACACGTGTTTTCCGTGCTATTGCAGCCAGCGTCACGTGCAGGCTACAGTACTACCGCTGGGCTGCAGGTGAGGCCACACCCCAGCCACAGTGCACGTTCGTTGAGCTAGCCTGGTAGTTGCTGGCCAAGCCTTGTGTAGTCTTATCTTATAGTTGTAGCAGCAGCATGTTAGACGAACTTGCATGCACGCGCTGAACGAGGTAAATGAAAACAAAATGCATTCCAGTGGGGCCGGTTGATGGATGGATAATGCCGGTATGGATCAGCATCAGCTAGATCGAGTAGCTCTACATCTTATCCACTACGGTACGGTACTACGTACGTTGCAACCATTGGACGCCCTGCTTGGCTGCTTAGTATACTTGGCGGATGTATGTGATGTACCTAACAACCGAGTAAGTTACGGTCAATCCTCGTACGCCCATGAAGAAGAGGGAAATTCAAACGATCGAGCAGGAAGAAGCCCGGTAATAGCGCCGCCATTAGAGGATGCTAGCAAGTATTTAACCACCCCTAATCGGATGCTTGCTATAGCTACGTCTTGCTGTGTTTAGTGCTGACTACTGCGATCTGCATGCATATGGCTTCCCCTGTAGTACTACGTGCTAATGTGGCTTGCCAGCTCCTCGGCGTACTCTTCCTCTTCCTCCTCGACGGTGCCGCCACCGCCGCATCTGTGCCACCGCCGCCATCGCTGGTGACGGCCAACGTTGGGGTGATACTGGACCTGGCGACGGAGCTGGGGAAGAAGAGCCTTCTCAGCATGGAGATGGCGCTGCACGACTTCTATGCCACGCACCCCAGCTACACCACCAGGGTCAAGCTCCACGTCAGGGACTCACACCAAGACGTCGTCACCGCCGCATCTGCAGGTACGTACTCCTATATACGCCTACGTACTCGCGCGCATTGAATTGTCTGGTCATCTTGCATGCATGCATGTACGCATGTATCCTCTTTGAATAACATTAGTATGCATACAAGGTCTAGAAGAACTAGTACTAGTTATAATCTTGGAGTAGATCAAAACCAGCATTTTATGTCACGAAGAGATGAGAACAAAACTTGTCGTGAAGCCATCTCTAGCTAGTAACCATGCCCACAAGACTAAATCACACAATTAATTAAAGGATTTTGCAAAAATACCACTCCTTCCATCTCATAATATAAGACGCTTTTTTGACACTACACTAGTGTCAAAAAACATCTTACATTATAGGACAGAGGGAGTAATAATTAAAACATGACATATACTACTATAATGAAGATTTTCTTGGATGCCAAAGGCCTTATCTTAGGCAACAGTAAGAAAATTGTACTTACTAAGAGAAAATTAACGTCACCCAGGCTATATGAACTAAACAATCATGTTTATATTCCTATAATTTCCCAAAATGCCCAACTGGTAACCCTCGTACTCCTGGTGAGTGGCGGAAGCTTATATAGGTGGTTTATATTATTGTTAAAGATCGATCTACCCCATCAACGAATTGGGACAGTAATCTCGTGGAATCGCCGTGAGAGGAATGCTTCTCATTTCATCCAGAGATTCAGTTACAAGTGTTACGGCCTGCGCCATCTTCCTATTTGCCACCAGAGCAGCTAGCTTTCTTTTATAGACAAAGAATCCTATGTATTCATGAATTGAACACATTAAATCCAACTGAAGAAACTGAAACACCCATGTGTACAACAAAGATCTATGATACAACCAAAAGTTACATGTAAGTTCTTCTAAGTCGCTGCCTCTAGCTCCATCTTTTGTAACTTGACTTCTCTCCGAGGCTCCAGTGAAGAAAACTATAAATGAAAAGGGCTAAACCTAAACAAACTTGACTCGCATAGTATGTATTAAAAAGCCGCATGATCTTCCACCCAAAAAGGTGAGAAACCTGTGGAACCACTGTTTCGTTGCCGGAGGCACAAAAAGTGAAACTGAAGAAAAACCCGATCGAACCAAACTCATCAAACCTGGCACCAACACCTTCTTGACAAGCTGAAGCACCAGACGAGAACGAATGAAAAAAACAGTGTGCTATGGTAAAATAGAGTGGCCCTTAAAATACGCTATTTGAGTGTTATATTATGTTATAGCGTGCTATTAGCGAGACAATGCACATTGATTCATTTAGCGAAGCATTCCTCATAATGCTATAGCATTGCTAGTAGAGGCGCTATAACGCGTTATTTTTTTCAACTGACGATAACCCACCAGATCCATAGCCGACAATGTGTGTCGTGTAGACAAAGATGGTCACAACTAGAATTAGTGAGACTGAGTCATGGCACTTTTATTTCATGTGACGTTGCCTCCACCTTCAGGCCACCGCCACCTATGTACCATAACGTAGACTGCACTCCAACGTGTATCTATGGTCCCAGCATCTCCTGTTACCGAAGTAGCTATAGGGGACGTGGGGAACTAAAGGAAACAGAGGCAAGAAATGGAGCTTCCCTCCAGTGGCTAGGGTTTATGTCATGCAATCAGACTCCTTTTCAGTTTGTTAGGCACACTTGAGAGCGCTTAGCGATTGCATGTAGTTCGGGCATGGTTGCACATGGTGGGCTTCCGTACGCTGAACTTCGTTTGAGTTATGTGTCACCATGTTGGACTTGGGAATCAAAAGGAAAAAAATAGTTTGCACTATTATAAAATCATGTGTTTTACAAAGTATAGTTTCCATTCAAAAAATGAAAGAAATGAAATATTGCCCGGATATGTACATCACAAATGGTACGTTATATAGTATTATACCATTTTATTTGCTTTCGTTTGTTAGTCCCATCCTTTTTCCATCACCGTTTTGGTCCATGCATTCAACTCCACTCTTGCCCGAATAACACATGAGAAGCCAATTAGAAAAAGATCACAGAAAATACAAGTTGTTATTGGCTCTTAGTTTTCCATAATTTTTGAAGTGCATGTCTCCAGTATTTTTACCACACATCCAGATTTCATTACACTTTACTGAAAGTTGATAATTCTTTTGCCTTGCAGCAATAGATCTCATCGATAACAAAAAGGTTGGGGTTGTCATCGGTCCACAGAATACTTTACAAGCAGAATTCTTGACCTACCTAGCGAACAAAACCAAGGTTCCCTTCATCACCTCATCTGCAACAGGTGATACAATTACTCAATGTCATGCTCCGTACTTCCTTCATGCTTGTGTCAAGGGCTCTTCCCAAGCAGCTTCGATTGCTGCCTTTATTAAGGCATATGGCTGGAAAAATGTTGTTCTGGTCCATGAGGACAACAATCATGGTCTCAGCATTCTCCCTTCCATTACTAGTGCTCTTGAGTCCATTGACGTCCATGTCATTAACCATTCTGCCATCCCTACTACATCCCCTGATTACCGAATTGATGTGGAACTATACAAGCTGAAGACCATGCAAACACGTGTATTCATCGTTCATATGTTGCCAGCCGATGCTTCCCGCCTATTTGCTCGAGCTTCAACAATCGGTATGATGACTGAAGGGTATGTATGGATTGTCACAGATGACATCGGTAATGCCCTTGATGTGCTTCCCCAACATACCATTGAAACCATGCAGGGTGTTGTCGGTTTCCGGCCATATGTAGCAAAGACTACGAGGATCAATGGTTTCATGGCTCGGTTTGTCACTCAATACAGATCCACATACCATAAAGACCCCGATGTTCGGGTGGCAAAACCAACCATCTTCCAATACTGGTCATATGATTTGTTATGGGCAATAGCATCTGCAACAGAGAAAGCTAAGAGGTTCAGATCCTTACAACTAAGGTCTAAACTAGGGAATATGGACAAGTTAGTAGATGATCTCCAAGCATCTCCTGCTGAACCAGAACTCCTCACTTACATAATGGATGGGGAATATGAAGGATTGGCCGGGAGATTCATGTTTGTTGATAGGCACTTGCCAGTTCCAACATATGAGATTGTCAATGTGATTGAAGAGGAAATTAGACGCATTGGCTTTTGGAACCTTGGTAACGGTCTTTCAGCGTTTCTTAACTCTAGCACTAGGCCTGGCCAAGCTAAACATACGACAAGGGCGGATCAAGTCACGAGAACAGTTATTTGGCCAGGAAATTCAATAACAGTGCCCAGAGGATGGGGCTTCCCTGAAAATGGAACGACACTCCAGATTGGTGTGCCCGTGAGACGGGATTCTGAGGTCTTTGTGCATGTTGAGACCAATCCTAGCTCTAGTATACCAATTGTCAAAGGCTACAGCATTGATGTCTTTGAGGCTGCTGTGAAGAAACTGCCGTATGGGCTACGCTACCGGTACATTCCGTATGACTGTTCAGATTCTTATGACACACTAGTATCACAGGTTTATTTCAAGGTTAGCCCTGATTATTCTATATTCTCAACAAACTTCTTTTGTTTTGAATTTTAAACAGTCTTCATTTAATAGTAACACATTTTTCTTTCTATTTTCATGTTTGGGTCGTAGAAATTTGATGCAGTAGTGGGTGATGTGACAATTATCGCCAATCGAACTAGGTATGTGGACTTCACAGTTCCGTACACAGATTCTGGTGTGTCGATGCTTGTTCTAGCTAGTAAAGATGAGGATGAACCAGCCATGTGGGTCTTCTTAGAGCCACTAACGAAGGACCTCTGGATTGCTATAATACTTTTTATGTTCTTCACTGGCCTAATTGTGTGGATGATTGAAAAGCCTATAAATGATGAATTAAGGGGTTCCAAATGGAAACAGTTCAACGCTGCTTTCTACTTCGCATTCTTCACTGGGACTTCTATGCATGGTATGTACTTATAATCGGCCTAATTTGCTCTTTTCAAATTCGCAAACTTTGTTTACCTTTATACTATGAACTCCAACTTACTTTATACTATGGACTCCAACTTACAGACTCTACTAACATTTCAGGGATAGATCAAAAGTTCAAAAGCCTCCAATCAAAAGTTATTGTGGTATCCTGGTGCTTCGTAATGGTAATTATAGTGCAGAGTTACACGGCAAGCTTGTCGTCCATTTTAACTGCAAAGAAGCTCCCACCTTTAATTACAGACCCAAGGCAACTTTTACAGAATGATGATAATGTTGGGTATCAGAGTGGCTCATTTGTGCACTCAATGTTGAGGAGGCTCCAATTTGAGGAGCCGCGGATAAAAGCTTTTAGCACACATGAGGAATATGCAAAAGCATTGAGGTCTGGATCAAAGAATGAAGGGGTATCTGCCATCTTCGATGAAACACCATACATAAATTCTTTCCTCTTGGAGTACGGAAAAGAGTTCCGAAAGGTTGGTCCCATTGACAAGACAGCCGGTTTTGGCTTTGTAAGTTGCTGCTACAACCTATGCTCAAGTTTTGGAGCTTGCTAACTTGGCTTTACCGTGCCTAATATGTTGCACCTTTGTACAGGTTTTCCCTAAAGGCTCTCCATTGGTGGATGATCTTTCCAAGGCCGTGTTAAATTTGATAGAAGGGTCTGAAGGTTCTAGTATTGAGAAGAAGTGGTTCAAGGATTCAATCTTGTCACCGGACTATGGAAGTCTGGAAGCTGGCTCCCCACGCCTCAGTTCACGGAGCTTTGCGGGTCTCTTCATCATCAATGGATGCGTTTTAGGATTGATGGTCGTAATAAACTTGTTGAGGCGTGCTTATGCAAAATATATTGCAAAAGGAAGTAGTCCTTGTGCTAGTGATGGTGGGGCACAACGTCCGCTGGATGGTGAGGCGTGCTCTTCTTGCAGTGACGAGTCACAGAACTCTCCGATATCCTTGATAGTGGAGTTGGCAGACGCAGTGGCGAAGGCCAGCTCCATGTAGTAGTGGGCAAGTGCTTGCGACAATCCCATTTTAATGGTCTCGACTCAACGAGAATTGCATTTGATAGTTGATACTCGAAAATGAAAATACGTTGTGACTGGTTTAGCACCAAACATCTTGTCACAAGGCGAGAGATTGATGTCCATTGAGATGCACCGCACAACCTCACGCCTGAGAACTCTAATACCTAGGACGCACGTCAACAAAAAGCTAGCGATTCAGCTTGGTCATGTACAAAGCTAGCTCAAATCATGTACAAAGCTTGATTCGTATGGGAATCCCGCGGTCGATCTGCCTGACATTCACAGACGACATTTGCGTCTAACACAATAGCTAGCCTAAATTCGAATATTCGATTATGAGCTCAGGCTCAGCTGCTCCTCAAATCAAACCAGTCAACTCATGTCGATGTGCACCCTTGATTGTATTCTCGGAGCAAGTACAACAAGTTGACATAAACAGGCTATACGGATTATATAGTATTATATCTTTGCTTATTTGGAGGAGAGAAAAGAAAAGAGAGAAGATAAGCGGTTTTCAAAGTTATTAGCCAGCTCTAGCACGAGCCCCATGACACTATGTAAGGGTGTAAAGTGGACCAACTATTTATAAAATATTATATATTTAAAACTTGTTATTGTATATATCGACTATTAGGTTGGCTCCATATGACATTTCACTTTATAACTGAGTGTTGGCTATATTATTAACCATGGTCTCAGCCCTATTACAGTTTTATCGTCTTTAAACAATATGATGCGCCTGAGTGCATTAATTGCAACGGGATGCAACAGACTGCACGGGGAACAAGCTGCAAGCGCACGGCTTGGAGCATCTCTAGCAGATTCTATAAAAGCGATCTAACCTTGATATTTATGGTACAAGCTGGAAAAAACACGCCCCGAATAGATCCCATAAAACAACATACCCCGTAAAAATTTATACAGGCTCCCCTATATTCGAGTCCCAATTATTTATATCTAGTGGATTTCAGCAGTTTTTTGGAGGATCTCATAAACCGGTCAACGCCGGAGCAGGGGGTCTCACGACGCCGCACATGAGCAGCGAGCAGGCGGAGGAGCTCGCCAGCGGCCGGCCGGAGCATCGCCGGAGCACGCGCCGGGCTGGAGTGTCACCGGGGCATCACCGGAGCATCACCGGAGTGTCGCCGAAGCAGGCAGCGGGCCATCAGGCGGCAGGCCGAAGCGGCGCCATTACGGCCGGCCAGAGTTCGAGTTCATCCGTGCATGCTTCCCGAGGAAGAAGCGTGAGGAGAAAAAAATAAAAATAAAAACGTTTACGATACAGGTTTACGGGATATGTTCCGTCCGAGGCTTCTGGCCGGCCGGAGTTCGAGTTCATCCATGCATGCGTCCGGGGAAGAAGCGTGAGGAGAAAAAATAAAAATAAAAATGTTTACGGTACAGGTTTATGGGATATGTTCATGCCTCGCGATACCGTAAATTCGTTTTAGGAGAGCCTGTGTATCATTTTTTTACAGGTGGTGCTTTACGGGATCTGCTAGAGATGTTTTTAGTTATTTTTTTGTGCCAACCTTTATCTTCTCTTACACGCAAAAAAAAACTTTATCTTCTCTTTTCTCATGGTCCCTCTGCGGCTCCCTCGCTTGTCACGAATGTTCTGCACTCCACCAACGCTTGTATCTTCGGTAGTCTTGGTGCAATTTTGTCCTCCCATGCTTAGTATTCCCTTCATTTCTAAATATAAGTCTTTTTGAAGATTCCAATTGAGATTACATATGAAGCAAAATAAGTGAACGCACACTCTAAAATATGTCCTGACAAATGCCACACGAACTATCGTCTGGTACGAGAAGCTACATTTGTCAGGTGGTATGTGCTGGAAACCGATACTGCATATTTTTCATCTTGGGTCTGACATTATAAATTCACATAAGTTTTCACTAGAACAGATCACACTGTACTTCAAATAAGCCTACTTAGTTCTTCAAGTACAAACTGACATAAGCCTAGTAATGGCAGGGCACCCCTATATCCCGCCTTCGGCGAGTCCAGCTTCCGACTAGCTAAAGGGACAAGAGAGAGGGGCCGGCCCCTGCGTGGGGCAGGCCACAGGCTCTTTTTTCTGGGGGGTTTTCTATTATATTTTTTTTTCTTTTTTGCTTCTTTTTTTATCTAATTTTAAAATATTCTAAATATATATTACAAAAAACACTCTACAAAACACATTTGAAAAATGAAGAACAAGTGTCAAGAAATGTTAATCAAACATTCAGAAAAATGTTGAATGTGTATAGAAAAATTGTCAGCCATGTATAGAAAAAATGATATTGCTTATCATGTATATGAAAATGTAATCAATCATTTTGAAAAAATAATATTGAACAAGTATTTGAAAAATGTTAATCAAGAATTTGAGAAATGTTAAATGTGTATAGATAATATGTTGACCATGTATTAGAGAAATGATTAAATAATTAACCATTTAAATAAAATGTTAATCAAGCATTAGAAAAATTAATGTTGCACAAGTATTTGGAAAATGTCAATCAAGCAGTTGGAAAATGTTAAATGTGTATTGAAAAAATGTAAATCATGTATTGAAAAAATGTCTATTAAAAAATGATAAAAAAATTTGTTCATGTACATAAAAATGTTAATGAAGAATTTATACAATGTTAATCAAGAATTTAGAAAATATTAAATGTGTATATATAAAATATTGACCGCGTATTCAAAATTATTTTATATTTTCATTTGAAAACTATTAATCGAGCATTTAAAAAAGTATAAAATATATAGAAAAAATATTGACCATATATTAAAAAATGTTAATCTTGTATTTCAAAATATTAATCAAGCATTTGAAAAATATAAAAAATGTGTTTAATTTCTATTGGAAAAATCTTAGACCTGTATTAGAAAAATGTTGTTGACATATAAAAAAATGTGAAATAATAACCAAAAGAACAAATAAAATGAAAAAAAGAAAAGAAGGACAAAAAGGAAAAGAAACAAAATGCAAAAGGAATGAAAAAACGGAGAAGAAAACAAAAAGAAACAAAATGAAAGGAAAAAAGCTCCGAAGAAAGCTGACTCAAAACAACTGTCCGAAGAGAGTCCAGTTGATGCTAGATGGCAGAACTCTGTGTGTAGAACTCGTCAACAGATGAGTCACCCTGCTGAAGAGCATGCTCCTGTCACACCACAGATAAGTAAAGAGCATCACCAGAGGGCTGATAGCGCTGACAGAGATAAGACCACATCGCTGCAACAGTACCGAGGCCCATGAACTCCGAAGCAAACTGAGGAAGGACACTCGCAGTAAGAACAGCAGCAGCAGCACGAGCATCATCATTGCACCACCGAGTGTAGGCAGACAGATCATCCCGATAGATAGAGAGAGCATCGGAATAGGCAGATACCTGCTGATCATAAGCATCAACAACAGCATCATCAAGCGCCTTGACTGCATCGCGATCAGCCTGAGAAGCATTGGCCGCAAGAACCAGCGGCACCGGCGGGGTAGGGGCCACAGGAGCAACAGGGCATGGCGGACAGGAGACCTCGCCAGATAGGACGCCCCACAGAAGAAGACCGCGCATATGGATACGCATGAACCCCGCAAACTCAGCATAGTTGGTGCCATCGAAGATCACCGAGCACCGAGGGACCGCGACATAGCCCGAAGAGGACATGAGGAAGTCACTCCGATGTTTATGCCTCTTTTTTTGGTCAACAGAGAGATGACCCGATCTGGATCGGGGCTGGATCGAGGCAGATGCTCCACCCTCGAGCAAAACGCTAGCGGGGAGCAGCAGCGGCCAGCCTGGGCGGGACAAGAACCGGCGGCAGCGGCTGGAGAGACCGGGAGGCGCTGTGGCCGTACGGCGGACGGGCGGAGCTGCAGCAACCGTGGCGTACGGGCGGCGGGGGAGGTCGGGAGGAGCTGCAGCAGGACGGGCCTCGGAGGCGGAGGAGAGGCCGGGAGGCGGCGACGGCTGGACAAGCCCCGGCGGCGGCTGGAGAGGCCGGAGTCGGCGACGGCTGGACGAGCCCCGGTGGCGGCAGCAACGGCCGGACTAGCGAGGCCCGGCGGTGCCAGCAACGGCTTGGACGAGACAGCGGCTGGACGTGGAAGAGAACGCCCGCGGTGGGAGGCTACGGGCCGGAGACAGCCGACGGTGGGGAGGCTGCGGGCAGAGTGCACGGAGTTGCAGCGTGCGGGAAGGGGGGGGGGAATGGCTAGCCTAGCATCTGATACCATGTTGGATAATGAGCAACTAACTTTACTGAGGGTCAGCGGCCAGTACATACTCCCTCCGTCCGTGAATAAGTGTACATCTAGCTTTTGTCTTAAGTCAAAGTTTTAAAACTTTGACCAATTTTATAGGAAAACGTAGCAGCATTTATGGCACTAAATTAGTACCGCTGGATTCGTTTTGAAATGTACTTTCATAATATATCAATTTGATATCATATATGCTACTACTATTTTCTATAAAGTTGGTCAAAATTCTAAATCTTTGACTTAGAACAAAAGATAGATGTACACTTATTCACGGACGGAGGAAGTATACAGATGTGGTAAAGTGCAGAAAAGCCCCTTATACAATGAGGATGTATACAATGAACTATACACATCTAACAAAGCGCTCCGTCAACGGGATCAGTCAAAATACACGTTGATGCTTCTGTAGGTAGGAATGGAGATAGGGGTGCTTTTGCAGCTATGTGTAGAGATGACACGGGTGAATACCTGGGAGCCTCGGCCATCAGAATTCCAGACATGACTGAACCTGGAATTCTGAAATCAACGGCGTGCAGCAAGGGGCTGTCTTTAGCTGCAGATTTGGGGTGCTAGAGTTTTATCAACGGACTGTGCTGCGACAATTATCCATGTTAAAGGATCCTACAGGGGCCGATTAGGAGTGATTATTGATGAAATCAAAAGGAAGATTCAAAGCTTTACGTCAGTGCAAATCATACATGAGAACAGGGCACTGAATTTTGAGGCACACAGTCTGTATAAGGCTGCTTTGTCTTTAGATGTTGGTAGGCACTTATGGCTCTCTAGTAGGCCAGATGTTATTTGTATCCCGTCGAACATTATGTCTGAATAAAGTGCTTTCCAATTCTCAAAAAAAAAAGCTAACTAGTAGAGTGGCCAGAGTATTCTTGTGCACAACTCAAAAGAAAAGGTATTCTTGTGTGGATGGAAGCGATTTGATTCGGTGGAAATTGAAGTGGGTTTGTGAACAAAAAATGTAAATAGTTGCCGAAATGCTGCGATCTTGGCACTAGCATACAAAAATTAGGCAAGAACGGCCAGTTCAGCAACTGCACATTAACAAATACTCCCTCCGTTCTAAAATAGATGAACCAATTTTATACTAAAATTAGTATAAAGTTGAGTCATCTATTTTGGAACGGAGGGAGTATGTTGCTTCTTTGTTTTCGTTTTACCTAATGGTCATTTTTGAGAAAACTGGTATGAGGATGGAATCAGTTAGGACCCAGCAGCACAGAGACCGCAGCTACTCCCTCCGTCCGGGTTTATTAGGCCCGTGAGCAAAGGAGAGGCGTCCCTTCCTGTTAGGCCCTTTGGTCCGACTGCCAAGAAAAATTAATTGGAAAGAATGCATGCATGCAAGTTTAACGCATGAGGCAGCATTATCAAGGTGATAATTAATTCGCTGACGCTACATGCATGGAGATTTCGCTTGGCATCCGCTAGTCTCGCGGGAAATAAATTCGCATGCATAGGCTCCAGAGGGAAAGTCGTGCATGCTATTGGTGGAGAGCATGCAGAATTGTAGCGGTATAAATTATCTGCAGTAAATGACATGCCATACGAAGCATCATGTAATTACTCGAGGGACAACGCCTCAATTAACATGCGCGAATAAGAGACTGCCTTGGTCTTGCCGATTCTGTCTACGGGCCTAATAAACCCGGAGGAAGGGAGTACAAGATTACAACCCTAATAAACCCGGAGGAAGGGAGTACAAGATTACAACCCCATAGTAGCGAGTGGACGCCTGAATAATTTGCCGGCCATATCAACGTTGATATCAATCAGGTTCAGTAACCACACGGGCTCACACAATACAGCACAAAAACAAAGCACGCGACTGTTGAACTACACTGAAACTTAATAATGTAACTCACATGCCAACAGCCTCACACATTCTGCAGCTCTGAACACACCTACTAGTCAATGAGTCACCAAGAACAGCGAGATCATCTTGTTCTTCAGATTATAATGGAGTAGAACGCTATGCCGACATCATGAGACACACGCGGCAAGAATTTAGATCAGAGAACTTATGGGACAGAATAACCTTATTTCATTGCTTTCATTAAATCGAAGAAGGTCGGGCCAAATGAATTTCACAGTTTCAGTGATGATTGACAGGGTACATGAATGGAAGGAAGGGTGGCTTATTCTGCTGGCGGATCAACAAGAAATTTCTAACGCTGACCTTCTCGTGGTCACCGATTAATGGCTACTGCTACATGTACACAATTTGAATGGATATTTACACAGCAATATTGAATCGGAGGAGAAAAGAATGGTGTGGGCCGGAGAAAACAATGCTTTGGTTGCAATCACAACCTTTTTCTAATCATTGTTCGGTAAATTTTCCATGTCCACACAAAAAGGAACATCATGAGAAGCGTGGCCACAGTTGTCCAGAATATGATCAGCCACGACGGCATGGACTTCGGGAAGAGACCTGTTTCAGAAGACAGCGACACGGTCAACATGACAGAAGGAGGCACACGCTATCTGCAAGCACCAAGAAAGAAACTCGACTAGTAGCACTCACCATGGCCAAACTTGATGCAGATCAGAAGCTCTATGATGCATATAGCCAGCGAAAGCCAACAGAAAGACCCCACCTTCTTCACAGAGTTCCTGAAATCATTTATCGCATATATAAGACAATTACTTTCAGCAAGATTGCCTCCATGTTTATGTGAATACGTAAGATAAGCTATGAAGTTTGAAGCTAGTGGGTCAAACTTTGTACCTGTCCTGCAAATAGGTGTTGTATTCGCGAATGGTTGGTATCGCAATCAACCACCAAAGGACCAGTCGGTAGACAATCAAGGGATTCCGGGGAGGAATCCAGAGGCAGAACTTAAGAAAGAATGTGTTAAGTTCGATGGTCATGAAAATTACGCACAGGCTTAGCACTTGGATGAATCTCCAAGGGCCAAGCAGAGGGTACCACTCATCCTTGTCCCACTGTGCTGGTGTGAACTGACCTAGTGTCCTTTTCACCTAAACAGAGGCAAAAGGTTGAACAAATGAACTCATGAGCAAGGCTAATGACATCAAGTCTAAAATAGATAACTGACACGGCTCAAGAACATACAACTTCAAATAGAAAATTCGGACAGGTATAGCACAGCAAACCACAATCTAAACCTACACAGGCTGTTTGTATCTATATATATGCAAACAAAAACATTCAAAAAAGGATTTGCAGGACATGAAGAAAGAGTTTTAAAAGGTTAGTAACCCACTAACATATCAGTTCTGTCAATGGCAGGTATGAATATGTGCAAGTATTACTGTGCTGCCAGCAAAATGCGTGTCCCTTAAACTGGAAGTATCCATCTTAACTGGAGCTAATGCATAAAACTGACACTAACAGATGTTGCATAGGTCAGTGGAAAAACAGTTGCAGATTATTTCGCGTGGTTGCAGATTCATTATAAACCATACGAGATGGAACTCTTGCACTCAAAAGTTTGAGCTTGTACATAAACTAATCCAGACAAGCTAAGGAATTATTTTAATTGACAGACTATTGAAGGAATTGCTCTGGTTTCTCAGTAATTCTTGCCTTCGCTAGATTTCATCGTACTATCATGACATTGAGTAGGATAAAAGATCAGCTGCAGCTGGGCATAATATTAAATAAAAACTCAATGCGACTGATTGCTTTGCTGGGCAACTCATTTTTCTATACACGGATTAGTAATAGCATACCTTACTCATAATATTGGGCTGGCGACTCAAGCCAACCCATTCATATGTCCTCCCATCAAAATATCTCACAGTCTTCATACCAGCCCAGATACCTGGATCACAGACAAGATGCCCCCATTCAAGAAGAGGTAAAATCTAGGAGGTAAATCTAACTATCTAAACAGCTAAATCTATTGAAGAAAACAAACAAAACATGCCTGCCGACATGTACCAAATGCAGGTACTAAGTCCAAAATTCATATAAAGGTATTGTGTATATAGATAAAATAATGAAAACCACATAAAAATCTTACCAAACCAATTGCAGATCAATATGTCTAGAACAATGCTATCCCACCAGCATTCGTTAAAATTTGGCAACATATGTCGAAAAGTTAGCTGCAGTTCACACAACATTACATAAGGGATCTTGTTTCAAGATAAAACTGAACACATATGTAAAAGGTACATACCTCCATTAACTCAAAGCCAATTGATAACACCCATAGAAGTGGTTGGTTTCGTATCATTATAGCCTTTCCCCACCATCCAAGGATATGGGCAATAACAAACTCGTCAAAAAGGATGTCCTAGAAAAACCTATATTCAGATCAGTAACTTGAAGCATCTCCAAGATCATGATCAGTCAGAGAAATACAACAGACCAAAATTGAACAAGGAAAGGTAGCAGGTTTGTGAATGAAGTCATCATACATAAACATTGTTAAACCTGCTTTTCGGATGATCAGGTACATATATACGGCAGTCGGTTCCATAGGATCTTTCAGGTAATTCTGTCAGACAATGGTGTGAAATAAGGATTCCTTCAACAAGATAAAGGTCCACTATTAGATCAAATATGGAAAAGCATCTGTCTTACCAACACCAAGGTCAGGGTGAAGGTACTTCATGAACTGCCTAGCATCATCACGAGTCTGCAAAATGAAATAGAAGGAATTATGACTACTAATTACAGTCTCTGCTGTTTAATTTTGCCTCTGCCGCTAAACTATAATTTCTTAACATCGTTGCATCTTATTACGATGACCTGTTTCACCAATAAAACTCAAAAGTACATATATGGAAAAGATCATACCAAAGCAATGGTACAACTGTTTAAATACAGATAAAGTGCTATATTACACAATTAATAAATTTAGAAAATAACTTTTCACCTCAGATGCGCTTACATAATTCACTGCTTTTTCATAAAATAAGTCAGGGAGCTAACAGCTTTCTGTTTGCATTTTGGCTACACAGAGACAATAGGTGAACATTGCACTTTCTTATTGCTGCCTGGGGAGTTTTCTGTTGCATAAATAAGCTACCAGAATGATTAGAAAAGGGATACCCTGGCCCTTTTCTCTATTGCGTCTTACTCTCTTTATCATCCTATTTCCAAATTAATACGTATTCGCTGCAAATTGTAATATTACACTTGGCATTGGCGCTATTGTTATCAATACACTCTGCCAGATATTCCAATTGCCAAGCAATGTCACCGGGTTTTCTTAATCAGTGCAATGGCATATCTTTATTTTGTGTGAAGCCTGAGCCGAAGTACTAGTAAAACGCAATTCCCCGTGCTAAGTACAAAAAAAACTGAGAGACTTTTCCATCATTAATTAGCAATGCTTTTGACAGGTTCATGAATCCGAAGAATCGAGTGGCATAAGCATTTTTTTCAAACAAGATTTACAAAACTGTACTTACCTGGAAAAGCAAAAATGTGAGGGCCACAAGGTAAACAACTGCCATCCCATGGACCAGGCGCCAAATTGCAGGATGTGGTCTGATGAGCACACTGAATCATAATGGAAGTAGCTGTCAGTAAATGTTTGCACAAACCCCAGCGACTTCTGGAACAAAATTTATGGAGAAGTCTGCAATAATCAATGTTTCTTATTTATACAGGGAGCAGAAATGAAGTAAGGCTTTGCTGTCCTGGTTAGTGCTACTACAAAACCTTTTTTTTATGGTTGGTACTACAGATCACAAGCTCGAAGATAATCAGATCAAATATAAAGCACACATAAATACACTACCCTTCTGATCCATAGCAGTGAACAATATACTTATTCATATCTACATGTCCACTCATACGAAATAAGAGTTAAAAAATAAGTTATATAGTTTCTGCAACTCACGTTGAAGGTGCCTGAAGAAAAGAATAAGCCAAGAAAACAGCAATCATCGCAAAGACGCCCCTGTTGACAAGATGAAAAAATATATATATGAGCACTCAGATTTGCCCAACTCAAATGGGAATTAGCAGATAAAAGGCGAGAAAAATAACGGTGAATGACTATTATCCCAGTTGAAGATATGTTCTATCACAGATGTTCAGTTGGTGATTAAGAAACAATTATTTTTCCGGCATAACATAAATAAAAATACCTTTTTACAGATGAGACACGGTCAGCAGAGAAGCTTCCTTCCGGATTAAGAGCACCACTTGCCCAACTGATAAAGAATTATAAAACAGATGCTCATTAAACATACAGCCGTTTCACAATTCTTTAACTCTCTTTTTTTCACAGTGATCTTAAAACAATGGTAAAATGCCATAGTAGGTCAACCATCAGCAATGTATTACTGACATCATTGTGGTAAGAATCTCTCTAGGAAACTAAAAATAAATAGTTCCACAGGTAAAAGAGATCCAGCAGCAGCTCACATTAAAAAGCAGGTTCCCATGAGTAACAACGAGATGGTCCGTGGCCTGTACGCCCACGCGGTCCAGGGATCAACTTCGCCGAAATTATTGGGCGGTTTTACACCATTGCACCCTCTGTCGATATACTCTCTTGTAGGCTTGTGACGACCGTAGACCTCCATGGTACAACAACCTTGACAAAAATCACCACCTGCAAAGTGTCCATGGCAGCATACAAGATCAATCAATACATGGTCTTACTGACCTTCAAGAACAGCAAACAGAGTGATGCCACTCTTCCTACGAATGAGTAGCAACTGAATAATGTGCCAGCACCTAGTATCTGGCATCAAGAAATGATTGAGCAGAGCGCATACGGAAATAAACACTTGAAACGAGAAGAGAAAAACTAAATTCAGCATGAACAGCCAGCAGCAATGCTGAGGCCTTTGTGTGGCTCTGGTTGTTCCAGGATAACAGAAAGGGGGCGGTCTGCCCTCTGCTGCCTGCGACCAGAGGGCGGCCTCAATACCAAAACAGGGGAGGGGAGGGGGAAGAGAGGAGCGTTGGAACTTGAGAGGGACGCGATTGGCTGAGCGAGGAAACAAATTCAGAAGAAAGAAAGATACAGAGCGCTACGACCTGCCTCTACGATTCGCTAGGTAGCTAGCTACAGTGGCGCCGTACGGCCTCCTCCAAATTAAGAAACCGCAAAAGCTAAAAGGCAGCAGCTTTCGCAATGCCGTCCGTCCCAGAGAGAGAGAGAGAGAGAGAGAGAGATCTAGACGGCGTGCCGGGTGGTGGCGCCCAGGAGCTGTGGAGGCCAGCAATCACATACCTCGAGGGGGGCTCAATGGCCGAGCACCGCGGACGGGGCAGAGAGGCGGCGGCGGGAGCGCGGTGCCCCGGGGAGGAACGACGGCCACGGCGGCGGCACGCGCGCGAGAGAGAGGGAGGCGGGAGGGGGGCTGATGGATGCGCCGGCGGCAGAGTGGTGGGGGGATTTAGGGCGCGTTGGGGGGAGATTGATCCTGGTTCTTGGAGTATAAATAGGTGATTAGTGGTATCAGGGGGGAGGAGAGGAGAGCGGCGCTGGCAAACTTCGACGACTGGAGATGCTTCGAGGTGAAGGGGGTTCTGGCTTTGTTTTGGACCCAGGGACGGACGAGACGACCCTCTCGCTATCGGCCGTGTGGGCTGTCAAGGCCCCCCGTGTGGCAATGCCAATGCCCTAATGAGATATCTTTTGACAAAAAATGTAGTATATGGTAATAATAACCGTAATAAACAAACGTTCGCTGGGAGGGATGGCAACTTTAGTTGTGAAGAGGATGGCAATTTTGGTTTGCAAGCACGGTGGTTTTCTGGCGAAGAACAGAACTACAGTGGAGTTGCCACGCTCGTTAACTAGAATTACCATGCTCGGTCAACGCAAATTGCCATCAAAATCGTTCACGGATGTCATCTCTCCCAGCAAACGTCTGTTGTCTGTTGAGGTCGGAAATGTGTGCTTTGATCCACATGTAGCTCGTCAAGGGGCCCTTTTCAGAAAAGGAAAGAACACATATATTCAAACCCTAATCCGATCTTCTTTCCGGAAAAAAAACCCTAATCCAATCGAATCCTCTCTTTCCACCCGTCTTTGGACGGCGAGGGGTGCTTCAGTGGCTGAATTTATCGATGTTGTCTTTCACCGGTGAGAGTGGCACAACACTAAGGAGTTCCGTTACTGCTTTGGCAAGAATCTTGAAGCCTAAAGTATTCGTCATAATTTCTCCCTTGATAGGGTCTTTTATGTGATGATGGGCTTAGTTGTCATGGTTATTTGGTTGTATATGATATTATTATTATTATTATTATTATTATTATTATTATTATTATTATTATTATTATTATTATTTAATAATATAAGACATGTATTTATGAAACAAAAAATGTGTTTCCTAGTCTCATTGTGGAAATGGGCATGGCCGGGTTCGAAACACATATAAGAAAGGAGGCTAAAAATCCTTTAATATTTTTGCCCTCTTCTGCAACTACGAAAAAATTAAAATCTCTTTGTGCACAAGTTGAGTTCTAGTATGTACACAGGTTAAGTTTTTTATGCGACAACACTTTGTTCTTTACCACTTTATTTATACTTATTGTTTAAAAATTTGAAACAAATACTCCACTATTAGTAGACTTGGTAGATTGGAAGAAACAAAGTTGCAATTTTACTTAATTTAATATGTTTTAAAAACCTACTATTAAACATAAATAAAATTAGTACATGATACAAAATAAAACAAATTACAAAAATATTCATTTTAAATAATTTGATAAACTACATCCTAGATCAAGAATGTGATATTATTTGGCTTGGTGAATATGTAAATTGAATTTATAGTCATGTACACACGAAAACATAAGTCATGACTCAAATGCACCAAAAATTCCACAATATCAAATCAGGATCTGTTGGTGCTCTACAAACAATCGTGTCTCTTTTGTATGTCAAAAGAACAAAATTTCGTTTCTAGTTAATGTCATCTGTTTGAAGTATCTTCTATTAGGACTAGATAAAATTAGTAGACGTAAAAAGCTACTTACAAAAATCTCTAATTTAAACTACTTAGATGAAACTTACATTCTGAACTAATAATGTGAAATTGTTTGGCTTGGTGAAATAAAAATGTACACTAAATGTATAGTCATGTGCACATGTAAACATAAGTCAAGAATCGCAGATGAACCAAAAATGCCACAATATCAAATCAGGATCTGTTGCTGCTCTACAAACATGTATTCAAATGTCTCTTCAATGCATATCAGGACATATTAATGAATGCATAAATAGTGTGTCTTTGTTGTGAGGCTAGAAAATAAAGACGATAATTGGGCATTCTATGGAGCAATGTAGCTAAAAAACAAAGAAAATAACTCTTTGTTGGTTCATTTTGTCCACACCTATAGGGAATAGTCCTCCGAAAAGGCACAATTGCTTGTCGACAAGTCACACGCTAGCGAAATGAGGTTACAACTATCTAGTAAGAGTTTGACCGTGTAAATAACTTCTGTATTTGATCTTCTCCGACGTCTTTCTGGTTGTCTTGTGATGATTAGAAGCATCGAATCAACAGGGACCGTTCCCTCTGGTTACATGACACACTCTAGGGCATTCTAACTCATCGAGTTGCTTTACGCACGAGCTCCGGCGATGGGTCATCGTATTCTAGGAAATTGGATAGGTGTAGCTCAGTGCCTACAACCATGGTGGGAGGGATATCCTCTTGTTGGGGAACGTAGCAGAAATTCAAAATTTTCCTACGTGTCACCAAGATCTATCTATGGAGAGACCAACAACGAGTAGAAAGAGAGTGCATCTACATACCCTTGTAGATCGCTAAGCGGAAGCGTTTAAGTGAACGGGGTTGATGGAGTCGTACTCGTCGTGATTCAAATCACCGATGATCAAGTGCCGAACGCACGGCACCTCCGCGTTCAACACACGTACAGCCCGGTGACGTCTCCCACGCCTTGATCCAGCAAGGAGAGAGGGAGAGGTTGAGGAAGACTCCATCCAACAGCAGCACAACAGCGTGGTGGTGGTGGAGGAGCGTGGCAATCCAGCAGGGCTTCGCCAAGCACCATGGGAGAGGAGGAGTAGGAAGAGAGGTAGGGCTGTGCCAGGACTTCGTGTATAGCTCCCATGCGCCTCCCCACTATATATAGGGGTGGAGGGGCTGGTTTCTTGCCCTCCAAGTTCATTGGGGCGTTGGCCAAGGTGGGAGGAAAGAAATCTCATTATTTCCTTCCCCACCGATTGTTATCCCCCCTTTTTAGGGATCTTGATCTTATCCCTTCGGGATATGATCTTATTCCTTTTAAGGGGGGATCTTGGTGCGCCTTAACCAGGGGTGTGGGGCCTTGCCTCCACTACCCACGTCCATGTGGGTCCCCCCATGCAGGTGGGCCCCACTCCGGAACCTTCTAGAACCTTCCTGGTACAATACCGAAAAATCCCAAACATTTTCCGGTGGCCAAAATAGGACTTCCCATATATAAATCTTTACCTCCGGACCATTCCGGAACTCCTCGTGACGTCCGGGATCTCATCCGGGACTCCGAACAACATTCGGTAACCACATACAAACTTCCTTTATAACCCTAGCGTCATCGAACCTTAAGTGTGTAGACCCTACGGGTTCGGGAGACATGTAGACATGACCGAGACGTTCTCCGGTCAATAACCAACAGCGGGATCTGGATACCCATGATGGCTCCCACATGTTCCACGATGATCTCATCGGATGAACCACGATGTCAAGGACTTAAGCAATCCCGTATCCAATTCCCTTTGTCTATCGGTATGTTACTTGCCCGAGATTCGATCGTCGGTATCCAATACCTTGTTCAATCTCGTTACCGGCAAGTCACTTTACTCGTTCCGTAACACATCATCCCGTGATCAACTCCTTGGTCACATTGTGCATATGATGATGTCCTACCGAGTGGGCCCAGAGATACCTCTCCGTTTACACGGAGTGACAAATCCCAGTCTCGATCCGCATAAAACAATAGATACTTTCGGAGATACCTGTAGTGCACCTTTATAGTCACCCAGTTACGTTGTGACGTTTGATACACCCAAAGCACTCCTACGGTATCCAGGAGTTACACGCTCTCATGGTCGAAGGAAGAGATACTTGACATTGGCAAAGCTCTAGCAAATGAACTACACGATCTTTTGTGCTAGTCTTAGGATTGGGTCTTGTCCATCACATCATTCTCCTAATGATGTGATCCCGTTATCAACGACATCCAATGTCCATAGCCAGGAAACCATGACTATCTATTGATCACAACGAGCTAGTCAACTAGAGGCTCACTAGGGACATATTGTGGTCTATGTATTCACACGTGTATTACGATTTCCGGATAATACAGTTATAGCATGAATAAAAGACAATTATCATGAACAAGGAAATATAATAATAATAATACTTTTATTATTGCCTCTAGGGCATATTTCCAACAGTCTCCCACTTGCACTAGAGTCAATAATCCAGTTCACATCGCCATGTGATTAACACTCACAGGTCACATCGCCATGTGACTAATACCCAAGAGTTTACTAGAGTCAGTAGTCTAGTTCACATCACTATGTGATTAACACTCAATGAGTTTTATGTTTGATCATGTTGCTTGTGAGAGAGGTTTTAGTCAACGGGTCTGAACCTTTCAGATCCGTGTGTGCTTTACAAATCTCTATGTCATCTCCTAGATGCAGCTACCACGCTCTATTTGGAGCTATTCCAAATAACTGTTCTACTTTGAGCTATTCTAAATTATTGCTCCATTATATGTATCCGGTCTCTCTACTCAGAGCTATCCGGATAGGTGTTAAGCTTGCATCGACGTAACCTTTACGACGAACTCTTTTACCACCTCCATAATCGAGAAAATTCCTTAGTCCACTAGTTACTAAGGATAACTTTGACCGCTGTCTTGTGAGCCATTCTTGGATCACTCTTGTACCCCTTGACTGACTCATGGCAAGGCACACTTCAGGTGCGATACACAGCATAGCATACTGAAGAGCCTACGTCTTAAGCATAGGGGACGACCTTCGTCCTTTCTCTCTATTCTGCCGTGGTCGAGCTTTAAGTCTTAACTTCGTACCTTACAACTCAGGCAAGAACTCCTTCTTTGACTGGTCCATCTTGAACACCTTCAAGATCATGTCAAGGTATGTGCTCATTTGAAAGTATTATTAAGCATTTTGATCTATCCTTATAGATCTTGATGCTCAATGTTCAAGTAGCTTAATCCAGGCTTTCCATTGAAAAACACTTTCAAAATAACCCTATATGCTTTCCAGAAATTCTACGTCATTTCTGATCAACAATATGTCAACAACATATACTCATCAGAAATTCTATAGTGCTCCCACTCACTTCTTTGGAAATACAAGTTTCTCATAAACTTTGTACAAACCCAAAATTTTTGATCATCATCAAAGCATACGTTCCAACTCCGAGATGCTCACTCCAGTCCTTAGAAGGATTGCTGGAGCTTTGCATACTTATTAGCATCTTTCGGGATTGACAAAACCTTCCGGTTGTATCACATACAACCTTTCCTCATTAAAATCGTCGAGGAAACAATGTTTTGACATCCTATCTGCAAGATTTCATAAATAATGCAGTAATCGCTAATATAATTCCTACAGACTCTTAGCATCGCTACGAGTGAGAAAATCTCATCGTAGTCAACTCCTTGAACTTGTCGGAAAACATCTTAACGACAAGTCGAGCTTTCTTAATGGTGACATTTACCATCATTGTCCGTCTTCCTTTTGAAATCCATCTGTACTCATTAGCCTTACGACCATCGAGCCGTTCTGCCAAAGTCTACACTTTGTTTTCATACATGGATCCTCTCTCGGATTTTATGGCCTCAAGCCATTTATCGGAATCCGGGCCCACCATCGCTTCTCCATAGCTCGTAGGTTCATTGTTGTCTAGCAACATGACCTTCAAGACAGGATTATGTACCACTCTGAAGTAGTACGCATCCTTGTCATCCTACGAGGTTTGGGAGTGACTTGATCCGAAGTTTCTTGATCAATATCATAAGCTTCCACTTCAATTGGTGTAGGTGCCACAGGAACAACTCCCTGTGCCCTGTCACACACTAGTTGAAGAGACGGTTCAATAACCTCATCAAGTCTCCACCATCCTCCCACTCAATTCTTTCGAGAGAAACTTTTCCTCGAGAAAGGACCCGATTCTAGAAACAATCCATATTGCTTTCGGATCTGAATTAGGAGGTATACCCAACTGTTTTGGGTTTCCTATGAAGATGCATTTTATCCGCTTTGGGTTCGAGCTTATCAACCTGAAACTTTTTCATATAAGCGTCGCAGCCCCAAACTTTTAAGAAACGATAACTTAGGTTTCTCTAAACCATAATTCATACGGTGTCATCTCATCGGAATTACGTGGTGCCCTATTTAAAGTGAATGTGGTTGTCTCTAATGCCTAACCCATGAACGATAGTGGTAATTCGATAAGAGACATCATGGTACGCACCATATCCAATAGGGTGCAACTATGATGTTCGGACACACCATCACATTATTGTGTTCCAGGCGGTATTAATTGCGAAACAATTTCCACAATGTCTTAATTGTGTGCCAAAACTCGTAACTCAGATATTCATCTCTATGATCATATCATAGACATTTTATCCTCTTGTCACAATGATCTGCTACTTCACTCTGAAATTACTTGAACCATTCAATAATTCAGACTTGTGTTTCATCAAGTAAATATACTCAACATTTACTCGAATCATCTGTGAAGTAAGAACATAATGATATTCACTGCATGCCTCAGCACTCATTCGACTGCACACATCAAAATGTGTTACTTCCAACAAGTTGCTATCTTGTTCCATCTTACTGAAAATGAGGCTTTTCAGTCATCTTGCCCATGTGGTATGATTTGCATATCTCAAGTGATTCAAAATCAAGTGAGTCCGAACGATCCATTTGCATGGAGTTTCTTCATGCATATACACCAATAGACATGGTTCGCATGTCTCAAACTTTTCAAAAACGAGTGAGTCCAAAGATCCATCAACATGGAGCTTCTTCATGCGTTTTATACCATTATGACTTACATGGCAGTGCCACAAGTAAGTGGTACTATCATTACTATCTTATATCTTTTGGCATGAAAATGTGTATCACTACGACCGAGATTCAATAAACCATTCCTTTAGGTGCAAGACCATTGAAGGTATTATTCAAAAATAGAGTAACCATTATTCTCCTTAAATGAATAACCGTATTGCGATAGACATAATCCAATCATGTCTATGCTCAACGCAAACACCAATCTCGGTGGTAGAGGGAGCGTGCGATGCTTGATCATATCAACCTTGGAAACACTTCCAACATATATCGTCGGCTCACCTTTAGCTAGTCTCCGTTTATTCCGTAGCTTTTATTTCGAGTTACTAACACTTAGCAACCGAACCGGTATCCAATACCCTGGTGCTACTAGGAGTACTAGTAAAGTACACATTAACATAATGTATATCCAATATACTTCTATCGACCTTGCCAGCCTTCTCATCTACCAAGTATCTAGGGTAATGCTGCTCCAGTGGTTGTTCCCCTTATTACAGAAGCACTTAGTCTCGGGTTTGGGTTCAACCTTGGGTTTCCTTCACTAGAGCAGCAGCTGAATTGCCGTTTCATGAAGTATCCCTTTGTTCCCTTGCCCTTCTTGAAACTAGTGGTTTCACCAACCATCAACAATTGATGCTCCTTCTTGATTTCTACTTTCACGGTGTCAAACATCATGAATATTTCAAGGATCATCATATCTATCCCTGATATGTTATAGTTAATCACGAAGCTCTAGCAGCTTGGTGGCAATGACTTTGAGGAAACATCACTATCTCATCTGGAGGATCAACTCCCACTCGATTCAAGTGATTGTTGTGCTCAGACAATCTGAGCACAAGCTCAATGATTGAGCTTTTCTTCCTTAGTTTGCAGGCTAAGAAAATCGTCGGAGGTCTTATACCTCTTGACGTGGGCACGATCCTGAAATCCCAATTTCAGCCCTCGAAACATCTCATATGTTCCGCGACGTTTCGAAAACGTCTTTGGTGCCTCTACTTAAACCATTTAATTGAACTATCACGTAGTTATCAAAACGTGTATGTCCGATGTTCGCAACATCGACAAACGACGTTGGGGTTCAGCACACTGAGCGGTGCATTAAGGACATAAGCTTTCTACTGATCGCATAATCGCTACTATCAACTTTCAACTATATTTTCTCTAGGAACATATCTAAACAGTGGAACTAAAGCGCGAGCTTACGACATAATTTGCAAAAGGTCTTTTGACTATGTTCAGGATAATTAAGTTCATCTTATGAACTCCCACTTAGATAGACATCCCTCTGGTCATCTAAGTGATCACATGATTCGAGTCAACTAGGCCGTGTCCGATCATCACGTGAGACGGACTAGTCATCATCGGTGAACATCTTCATGTTGATCGTATCTACCATACGACTCATGCTCGACCTTTCGGTCTCCGTGTTCCGAGGCCATGTCTGCACATGCTAGGCTCGTCAAGTTAACCCTAAGTGTTTTCGCTGTGTAAAACTGTCTTACACCCGTTGTATGTGAACGTAAGAATCCATCACACCCGATCATCACGTGGTGCTTAGAAGCGACGAACTGTAGCAACGGTGCACAGTTAGGGGAGAACACTTCTTAAAATTTTGTAAGGGATCATCTTATTTACTACCGTCGTCCTAAGCAAACAAGATGCATAAACATGATAAACATCACATGCAATCAAATAGTGACATGATATGGCCAATATCATTTTGCTCCTTTTGATCTTCATCTTCGGGGCTCCATGATCATCATCGTCACCGGCACGACACCATGATCTCCATCATCGTGTCTTCATGAAGTTGTCACGCCAACGACTACTTCTACTTCTATGACTATCGCGTTTAGCAATAAAGTAAAGTAGTTTACATGGCGTTCTTCAATGACACGCAGGTCATACAATAAATAAAGACAACTCCTATGGCTCCTGCCGGTTGTCATACTCATCGACATGCAAGTCGTGAATCCTATTACAAGAACATGATCAATCTCATACATCACATATCATTCATCACATTCTTCTTGGCCATATCACATAACATAGCATACCCTGCAAAAACAAGTTAGACGTCCTCTAATTGTTGTTGCATGTTTTACGTGGCTGCTATGGGTTTCAAGCAAGAACGTTTCTTACCTACGCAAGACCACAACGTGATATGCCAATTGCTATTTACCCTTCATAAGGACCCTTTTCATCGAATCCGTTCCGACTAAAGTGGGAGAGACTGGCACCCGCTAGCCACCTTATGCACCAAGTGCATGTCAATCGGTGGAACCTGTCTCACGTAAGAGTACGTGTAAGGTCGGTCCGGGCCGCTTCATCCCACAATACCGTCGAAACAAGATTGGACTAGTAACAGTAAGCATATTAAACAACATCAACGCCCACAACTACTTTGTGTTCTACTCGTGCAAAGAATCTACGCAATAGACCTGGCTCATGATGCCACTGTTGGGGAACGTAGCAGAAATTCAAAATTTTCCTACGTGTCACCAAGATCTATCTATGGAGAGACCAGCAACGAGTAGAAAGAGAGTGCATCTACATACCCTTGTAGATCGCTAAGCGGAAGCGTTCAAGTGAACGGGGTTGAGGGAGTCGTACTCGTCGTGATTCAAATCACCGATGATCAAGTGCCGAACGCACGGCACCTCCGCGTTCAACACACGTACAGCTCGGTGACGTCTCCCACGCCTTGATCCAGCAAGGAGAGAGGGAGAGGTTGAGGAAGACTCCATCCAACAGCAGCACAACGGCGTGGTGGTGGTGGAGGAGCGTGGCAATCCAGCAGGGCTTCGCCAAGCACCATGGGAGAGGAGGAGTAGGAAGAGAGGTAGGGCTGTGCCAGAACTTCGTGTATAGCTCCCATGCGCCTCCTCACTATATATAGGGGTGGAGGGGCTGGTTTCTTGCCCTCCAAGTCCATTGGGGCGTTGGCCAAGGTGGGAGGAAAGAAATCTCATTATTTCCTTCCCCACAGATTGTTATCCCCCCTTTTTAGGGATCTTGATCTTATCCCTTCGGGATATGATCTTATTCCTTCTAAGGGGGGATCTTGGTGCGCCTTGATCAGGGGTGTGGGGCCTTGCCCCCACTACCCACGTCCATGTGGGTCCCCCCATGCAGGTGGGCCCCACTCCGGAACCTTCTAGAACCTTCCCGGTACAATACCGAAAGATCCCGAACATTTTCCGGTGGCCAAAATAGGACTTCCCATATATAAATCTTTACCTCCGGACCATTCCGGAACTCCTCGTGACGTCCGGGATCTCATCCGGGACTCCGAACAACATTCGGTAACCACATACAAACTTCCTTTATAACCCTAGCGTCATCGAACCTTAAGTGTGTAGACCCTACGGGTTCGGGAGACATGTAGACATGACCGAGACGTTCTCCGGTCAATAACCAACAGCGGGATCTGGATACCCATGATGGCTCCCACATGTTCCACGATGATCTCATCGGATGAACCACGATGTCAAGGACTTAATCAATCCCGTATTCAATTCCCTTTGTCTATCGGTATGTTACTTGCCCGAGATTCGATCGTCGGTATCCAATACCTTGTTCAATCTCGTTACCGGCAAGTCACTTTACTCGTTCCGTAACACATCATCCCGTGATCAACTCCTTGGTCACATTGCGCATATGATGATGTCCTACCGAGTGGGCCCAGAGATACCTCTCCGTTTACACGGAGTGACAAATCCCAGTCTCGATCCGCATAAAACAATAGATACTTTCGGAGATACCTGTAGTGCACCTTTATAGTCACCCAGTTACGTTGTGACGTTTGATACAACCAAAGCACTCCTACGGTATCCAGGAGTTACACGCTCTCATGGTCGAAGGAAGAGATACTTGACATTGGCAAAGCTCTAGCAAATGAACTACACGATCTTTTGTGCTAGTCTTGGGATTGGGTCTTGTCCATCACATCATTCTCCTAATGATGTGATCCCGTTATCAACGACATCCAATGTCCATAGCCAGGAAACCATGACTATCTGTTGATCACAACGAGCTAGTCAACTAGAGGCTCACTAGGGACATATTGTGGTCTATGTATTCACACGTGTATTACGATTTCCGGATAATACAGTTATAGCATGAATAAAATACAATTATCATGAACAAGGAAATATAATAATAATACTTTTATTATTGCCTCTAGGGCATATTTCCAACACCTCTATCAATATGGTTCTCTGCGGGCTTAAATATGTGCCCCCTTTGTATTCTACTGACGTGTCTCGTATTTGACAACAAGGGGCCATCAAACACATTTGGATCTATCGTACCGGATTTTGGTTTATTAGATTGCTTCACAGAGAAAACGTGTGATTGTTTCCTAGATGTTGGAGCAAATTAAAATTTTCATATGAAATCCAGTGCAAATAATTCCTGAGGGAAAAATCAGATGGTTTGCAAAGGGCAATTTTTAAGGTTTTTTTTACAGAAGGCATTTCGGTGGACAGGACTTCCATTCGACTGTTTCAAACAGTATTTGCACAACAAAGCCACTCGACATGTTTAAAATGTGTTTGCATTATTTTCTGCCCTATAATGAGACTATATTGTGACCATCATAATTTAACAAAAAAAAACATGCTCCATGAAAGTACATTGTAAAATATACGGATGTGGCAGGGGTGACTGGTGAGTGGCAAACCATAGATGGTTGGAGTAATTAAACTTCATACGTATGGTCCCTCTAGAATAGTTATTGGGTCACATGGCACGACCTAGTACATACAGCTGGATGTGTCGACTTACATTGTGTTCTTTCCTGAAGTTCTTGCAGACACTATCTTTTTTCGGTAATTAGCTACATACTCTTTCGGGCTTTAGGGTTAGTATCTTCTTGACTTATGCGTGTATGATCTTAAAACCACGATGTCTATCTACAAAAGGACCTAGGCAACATGCCAATGCTTTTTCGAATAGACAGAGCTTCTGCCGGTTGCTTGAAAAAGAAAAGAAAACAGATTGAACTCTGAGCTCGTCGACGGATCATTTCGGAAAATTGGCCCTCAGTCAATTTTATAAAATAAAAAATCGACGTCCTTCTGCATGCAGAAAATTCATGGCACCAATGACTGGACATGAGTGGCTCCAAGCCTTTAAAATCGGAGGGTCAAGCAATGGACCAGACGAGGGACTGAAGCGAGAAGCATATATTGCGTTGTCAGTGAGTCACTCACTCACTCACTCACAGAGGGGTGGGCCAGCGCCACTGAAAATTCATGCATGGTACGTACACTGGTACGTACGTAGTAGTGGTACTGCCGTACTTTGTACTGCCAGTTAATGTGTGTGTACCCTACCAAACCAACGACAAGATATAAACAAACAAAGCAAAATGAGCGAGTAACAAACGCTTCTGCTGCCTTCTCCTAAATAAATGTGATGATGTACTGTCACCAAATATGCTCCCGTTTCTCCTTTGATAATAATGACTCACACCCTGTAGTACGTCTAGTCCAGCACTCGGAGAATATTCCTCCTCCTCCTCAATTATCTATCATCAATTGTTTGGTACAGGTCGAGTTTTCGGTGCCAACAGAAACTATTTCCTGCAGCAGAAATAGTAATTTATGTTTGCATTTTTACATGAATCAATATTCTCGTGAAGGAAGCGTTTGATGATGAATACATTCGTTCCAATCTCCTACTCCCTCCGTTCCTAAATATTTGTTTTGTTAGAGATTTCAAATGGACTATCACATACGGATGTATATAGACATACTTTAGAATGTAGATTCACTCATTTTGCTCCGTATGTAGTCACTTGTTAAAATCTCTAGAAAGACAAATATTTAGGAACGGAGGGAATATATATGTATCTGGCCTTGGATGTGTGCGTGTGTTCGGATGACGTTTGTTTGTATCGGGTTGTCGACGATTGTTGCTTTATATATATAAAGCGGGACCAAAGCCTTTTTCAAAGATATTGTGTTGGTGCAGAGACATAGAGTAATTGGTATCGTCTTAATATTAAGGTATTTTCTTTATTGATTCTTTTATCTACTCCCTCCGTTCCTAAATATAAGTCATTTTTAGAAATTTCGATATGGACTACATACGGATGTATGTAGATATATTTTAGAGTATAGATTCACTCATTTTGCTCAGTATATAGTCCATATTTTTTTGAGATCAGTATATAGTCCATATTGAAATAGTAAGATCAACTCAAGTTAAGTTCACAAGGTTCTAGTATAAAAGGAGAACTTAAGTACACGAAAACAAACAACGGTTGGAGTATGATAACCCCACATTATACTAAGGAAAGATACCCTGAGCCAGTACAATTTGAGTCTAAGTTAACGTTTCATTAACTTTCTGTATTCTTAAATACAAAGTTTCTTCACAAGGGGACAAATATTGTTCGGTCAAACAACCGAGTCGGAAGACACCAACTTGCCAGTGGATCCACAGTCAAATTGACAGGAAAAACTTAAATCTGAAGAAACAAACAGTCAAGTGGTAACCCTGAGCAATTTTCATTCTTAATTATCAGTTCCGACAAGAAAAATATTTACTGCCAAGTGAAATGAACACTGACCAAGTCTTTGAGTGACGACAAAGGGCCTTATTTTAATCTGAGGATCCAGTTGTTCAAGTACTACAGACAAGAGCCTTTTCTCATGCCGACAAGTGGAGCCCACCCATTACCATACTGCCATTTTTCCATATATTTTACTTTGATTGGCTCTTGCTGGATCTGACGGGACAAAAATGAGATTGATCGGATTGTTGGCCTCTTGGGGCGTCGTTGGATTAGGCACTGGGTATCATGTCTGCTAATGCTGCTACTAATTGAGCAGTTCCTCCCTGTGTTTTCGCCGCAATAATATAGCGTGCATGTGCCCTTCCGGTCTGCTGGTGGCTGGCAAAACTTTAATTAATACGAGTATAATACAGCTTCAAAAGATTAGCCCAGGATTAGCTCATGATTACAAAGTGTCTCCTCTCTCCTAATTTTGAGCGGAAAATAAGGTAAAATCTGCATATGCTGGAGTATGCTGCAGTGCAGAGGGTCAGAATTGGACGGTGGCTGCCCCATAAATAATTTCAGGCAATGCAGCTGGGAATGCAGAGCAGTACATTCAAGCCCTCATGCAAGCACTTGAGCTCCATATCTTCTCAGCCCAATCTCTGCGCGTACGTACGGCCACTGAGTAGTCCAAGCACAAGGGAGCCAAAAGCTATTCAAGTCATTCCACTGCGACTGCCCTCAAGACATGCATGGAAGGCCTTTCAGGTCACCATTACTACTCCCGTCCATGGCATGGCAGCCAAGGAGCTAGCTGGCTGGCTGGCTGGCTGGACTCGCTTGAGCTAGCTACCAGTAGCACACACGCTTGAATTCAGTACGACCAAGAATGTATCAGTTAATGGCTCTGCCTGCCTTTCCTCCAGGCATTTTGTAGTACCTCACTCTGAATCTCACTTGCCTTCTTCTGCATGCTTATAAATTAATTTCTAAGTAACTATAATCTCACATGCAATAGTAGTAACATTTGGCTTTGACTTTGATTAATTATATGGAAAATGCAGTGCAATTATACATTTGTACTGATGATGGGGATGACAGAAGAAATCTGAAGCATGCCTGCCTGCCTGACACCTCATCTCATCAAGTTAACATTATCTCCTCTCCCTATCTCACAGATCATGGGATGGCAATGTAATTGTTATCTTTTGCATCTGGGAGCAATCCCGTATGGAGCATGGATCGGCTGCAAGCAACTAAGAACAAGATCTCTCACCATTAAAGGGAGAAGATCAGTAGATCACAACACTTGCTTATTCATCTGGCCGGGAGGAGGATGAGAAGGTCGCATCAATCAAATCTTACATGAAGAACTGATTGCCAGGATCGATTAAAAACAATGAGATCCATGAGAAGAGGATTAGAGACAAGGCCACTCTGTGCCATGCTCTCGTGCAGCTAGCTAGCTAGCATGCATCCCGTGCCTACGCATAGTTAATCATGCACAAGAGTTCGAGACCCTTTCTTTTCTCCGGGAGCCATCGATCTTAGCCAGCAACTCTACTACTATATATAATAGCATTGTAGTTTGTTCCATGTTCCTCCATTGGATTGCAAGTTGCCATTATTTGCATCCCGGCATTGGAGGATGGGAAGCTTCTATCTGGAGCCGCACAAAGATAACCTCGGCATGAGGAGATTTGGCACTATTAGTGCTGTGATTTGGTACGACTAGGATCAAGGTTTGAGTGCAATGTGTCATGCATTTGGCTTTGTGCATATGGCTGCCAACTTGCTAATTAAGCAACATGATCGACGGCCCTGCTGCTATCAAGGTATATGTATCCGTGGCTGCTAATTTAAGCAATGCGTGGCTACTGTGGTAGGACGGTAAGATGTCTGGAGAAAATACTACCCCAGAAGAAGAAGAAGAACCAGAAAAGTCTATGCATAGGATTCGTACCAAATACTACTGTTAGGAGCTAGTGGTCGACACTTGGTGGACCGTGCAGACTGTCCAACAGATGTTTGACAAGTTCACGTGCCAAAGGGATGTGAAATGTCCAGTTTTCAACACTTTATATAGTTACTCTATCAAAAAATTGTGTGAGGTTCCTAGGCACTCCCGGAATTTTTTTCTCATTTAATTCATTTTTTTTGCTTTTCATATTTGCCACTTTTGTAAAAACAAATCTAGTTTCTTCTAAATTTTATTTTCTCGATGTTTTTATATTTTCGTTGAAGTTTCGAAATTTTCTTACCCATGTACACGCTGACTGGACTGCCATGTGCGCAAAACCACCGTGACATTGTGCATAACTGTTATGTGATGGTTTAGCAGAAGAAATATGTGTGGTTTTCATATAAATTAAGGGAGTTTAGGGACAAAATCTAGACTCCAGTGATAGGGCAAAAATAAACTTTTTCATACATTTATAAATGTCTATTATTCTCTGCAAATAAAATATAAATGTCTATGCTGTATAAATGGTCAGAAAATAATTGACCTACCAGATCATGTGGATAAATACTTTCAGAGATCATGGTAAATTTGAAAATAAACTTTTTTAGGAGAACTCTGGAAATAAACTTATTTTAGGGGAACTCTGAAAATAAACTTTTAACAACTTATAAACTTTGTCTTGAGTCAAACTTTTTTTAGGATGTACTCCCTCGTTTTTATTTACTTCACATACTAGCTTTGTCTTGAGTCAAACTTTATAAACTCTGACCAAATTTATAAAAACTGTAGTAACATCTAGAATATCAAATCAATACCATTAGAATCATCATTGAGTATATTTACATATCATGTATACTTGTTATTGTGAAAGTTTAGTTTGTTTGCTATAAAGTTGGTCAAATGTTTATGAAGTTTGACTTAGTTCAAAACTAATATGCTGAGCAAATAAAAATGTGCGAGTACTACTCAACCACACACCCCACCCCACCCTTCAGGTTTATAAGATCCATGTGTATCTCTAGGTTGACAATTAAACCAAGGTAATACGAACTATATATCACAAAAAATATACCATCAGAAACTTCTAATGACATATTTTCTGACGGTTTAACTTCTACTCCCTCCGTTCCACAATACACGCCTTCCATTTGTCAAAATATAGATGTATCTAGACATGTTTTAGTATATAGGTACATCCATTTTTAGACAAATGGAAGTCAAGTACTCCCTCGTCCCAAATTACTTGTCGCGGAAATGGATGTATCTAGAACTAAAATACATCTAGATACATCCATACTTGCGACAAGTAATTTGGGACGGAGGGAGTATGATATACAGCTTGAATCATGTTGTTCAAATTATCAGTACGTGTGGCCTTATAAACTGAAAGGAAGGGGGTAAAAAAAGCCTAGCATGTCTTCTGTACTGCATATACAAAAAAAGAAGTTTGCAAAATAAACGCTTTATATTTCTTTACAAATGGAGTAATACTAACAATCAGGCTGGTAGTCACAAGTCCAGTGTATGAACGGTCGATGCGACCCTACGCGACATGCAACAGGCAACTGACTGTGCGCTCATCTCAAAGATTGCACGAAGTAATCAAACATGCAAAGACTTAACTACGCAAGATCCAAAACGGTTTTAGGCTTCCGAGCAAATGCGTGCACGTACGCATGGCACCGGCGATGTGGATCGGACCATGACAGCCTAGGCGACTCTAGGCTGACCTCAAAGACCGCATTGCATTGCATGGCATGGATCGGACCAAGACGGTGCGAGGTTTCCGAGCAAATGCATGCACGCACGCCATGAGAGTGGTCGATCGATGACAGCCTAGGAGCATATATGAAGTAGCTAGCTTAGCAGTCCACGTGCACGCAGCAACGGGCTACTACTACTTTGGTTTCTTCTGCCATTCTAGGACTTGTACACACCGGTGCACATGTAAGTCTCATGGCTTGTCAGCAAGACTTGTTACTGCTCGCTCTGATTAACTATTGGGATCGTGCAGTGCAAGCAAAGGGTGAGTTAATTAACTGCGGCTAACGGCTAACCCTAGCTAGCTTAGCTACCCCAGAAGATTCATGCATGTGTGAGCTACAATTGGTAGAGTAGTTGTAGTTACTGATCACAAGGATCTGAAGAATGCAAGGGAAAACCCAGTTGCAGAGGTAGCGCTTGCTCTGTGCACGAGACATATGCGTGTCCAACGTAGTACCCATGAGTTGCTGTCGATCACAGTGCAAACATCAGGAGCCAATAATGGTGCAGAACAAATATACTACTGCTAGTTAACAACAAGCTAGCGTGCACACGCACGCAGGAATTTTAATAATTGTACCATAGTTTGTCATAATCATGCACGAGTACGTACGCTAGCAGTAGAGTGTAATACGTACAGTACAATGGAGATTGATTGTCCGAGCAGGGAGAGCAGAGAGTAAATTGCACAGAAGTACCACAATTGGTGCATTGGAAGCAGATTGGTACCAAGTTTGGTAATTTTTACGTGTCAGTACCAAGTCTGGGGCTAGACGTTACAAAAAGGTCTAAATCGCGTATAAACGCGTATTGACGGTGTATCTGACCGGCGGGGCCCGCATGTCAGCTGCCGATGTGGCATTCTTTTTGCAGAAACCCCCCGCACAGCGGCGCCCGGTCTGGATCGAGGGGAGAATCCATCGAGCCCGAGCTCCCACTCGCATCACCACGACCGCCGGAGCTGCCCCTGCTCGCACCGCCGCGGCCTCTGCTCGTGGCCTCCACCATCTCCTTCGGGGCCTCTGCAGAACGGAAGCGCCACCCTCCCCCCTCTTCCCGTCCGAGCTCGACGCCATCTCCGCGCTCATCCCGCGGCTCATCTCCGAGGGCCAGGTCCCCGCCGCCGGCCGCCTCCTCTCCGCGGCGCTCCTCCTGCCCGGCTCCCCGGAGCGCCTCCCGTTCCCGCTTGCCACCCCGCTCCTCGGGCACCTCCTCGCGATGCGCCGCGCCCACGAGGCCGCCTCCGTGCTCCGCTGGCTCTGCCGCCCCGACTCCCCACGCCGGCCCGACGCCGCCACCTACGGCATCGCCGTCGCCCGGTTCTGCAGGCTCGGGGACCCCGGGAGCGCGCTCGTCGCCCTCGGCAAGATGGCCTCCGACGGGGTCCCGCCCTCGCTGGAGCTGCAGGAGGCGGTGCGACGCTGCAGGACGCGAGGATCGAGGAGGCGTGGGCACTGGAGGAGGCTATGCGGCCGCCGGAGTCCAAGAAGACGAGAACCAAGGCGGCGTGTCAAGAGAGAGAGCTTCGGGTGAGAGAGAGAGAAGAAAAAATGGAAGGAGGAAGAGAAGGAGAGAGGCAGGGTGTGAGGACGGCCTGGTCCTGGTCGCCGGTGGTGGTGCTCCGGTGGCCGGCCGGCAGCGCGGCGAGGAGGAGCCCAGGGCGGGGCGGGGGCTACGGGAGGCGAATGAGCTCGGGCTCGAGGGGCTCCTCCCCTCGATCCAGATCAGGCCTCGCCGCTGTGAGGACGAAGGAGGTGCAGGGGGTTTCTGCAAAAAGAATGCCACATCGGCAGCTGACATGCAGGCCCCGCCGGTCAGATACACCGTCAATACACGTTTATATGCGATTTAGACCTTTTTGTAACGTCTAGCCTCAGACTTGGTACTGACACGTAAAAATTACCAAACTTGGTACCAATCTGCTTCCAATGCCCCAATTGTGGTACTTCTGTGCAATTTACTCGAGAGCAGAGCAGAGGCCATGAGATGTGCGAGGCGAGGGTGTGACAGGCTAGGCTAGGCTAGGCTAGTTGACTGGAGACAGGAGGGTAGGCTGGTAGCTAGGGGACATGCATGTGTGCACGTCGTCACGGATCGATCCATGATATAGGATTGGATTGGTAACAGATCCATCTCTTCTCACTGTCACTGACTTATAAATACTGTTGCATGCATAGTAGATGCTTTCTTTTTTGCGAGGAACATGCATAGGTAGATGCTCACTTGCAGATTTGCTAGCATAGCATGGCAATGCAACGTTAAGGACATCTTGGACGGTAACCCACAAATTTTCTTTTGCATCCATCCGCGGACACGCCTTCGGAAGGACGCCATCCAACACTACCCGCATAAATTTCAAACTCATTTTCAACAGATCGGACAAATTCATACAAACACGATCGGATTTCATACAAACATGACAGATTTCATATAAACTCGGCGGATTTTCATTACATTTCAAACATCTTGAACAAAAAAAAGACCCGACCCTAAACCTATCCTACGGCAGTGGCGCCCCGCGTCCAAGCCGTATCGTACTCCATCTGCCGTCTTCATAAGCACCGGCGATAAGACCGATGAAGTGAAAATGCGGTCTCCGAACGAGGAAGAGTAGAAGATGGGAGACGGACCTGCCCACATGGGACACCAGGCCCTGCCGCGTCCGGTGGCCTACTCATCCTCGAAAGAGCCCGCGACCAGTCCGTCGTCGGTGAACGTGAGGTCCACGATGAAAATGATGGCGTCGACACAATCGTCGTCCCATCGGGCCGCCTGATGGTTCGCCGGCAACGCATAGGAGGCACAACTAGCGTTGTTCTCCTCTGTGATCGCCTGCAACCGCACCTCCACGGTGGACGCTTCCTGGCGAGCGGCGGCTTGAGCGCAGATGACATCGTAGATAGCACACTGCTCCGTGACGAAATTGGAGTTCGTCACGGCCATAGCCACCACGGCCTCCTCGCTCGCCCGTTCGTCGTAGATCTGGCCCTCTGATAGCCGGTGCTGCCCCAGGAGGAACATGTTTCTACTGCCGTTCCTCCCGCGCCTGCTTGGAACGCTGACAAAGGCGCCGGCGCGGGCTGCACCTCCGCCATGGCAATGCTGTAGTGCGCCTGCTCCTACTCCATGGTGAAGCCGGCATGCACAGGAGGCACGGGAGCCGGTGCGGTGTCGTCGGAGCCCGTCTCCATCATGGTCTTGTCCTCATCGTCGGAGACCTCGGGCGACCCGGCTGGCAAGCCGGCCTCGATCTACCTGGCACGACGGCACTGCCAGGCGGCGGCAAGGGCGGCCACCCGTGCTTTATCTTTGTGGAAAGGCTCTCCCACAGATATTCACCGCATGCAGTCATGGCGGATACAGTGCAATGAAGGATGATGGGGAGGGGCTTGTGTTGTGGTCTGGAGTTAGCCGGGTGTGGACGCCTTTATATAGTGGATTCCGGTGGGCGAGGTGTTCGAATGTGTCAATGTGTGCCGCCGGAGTGGGTTTATGAGGCGGCGAGCCTGGTTAATGGCAGCATACAGACGAACAACAACATTGAACGGGCGTGGTAGATATCCGCCCTGTCCCGTCCAGTCACGCGTCTCTGGCATTGAACAGGCGCGGACACCAGAGACGCGTCGTAGGCGGCGCCCTCGCCCGGTGCACCACTTCAATGGTGGAGGCGGTGAGAGGTCACGTTCACCCTGGATCATCTTCAATGTTGAGTGGCACACTCTACATCGGCATGAATGCGGGCAGTTGGATCGGTCGGACTCCCACAAAGCTCCCCGGCCCGTCCCCCTGCGTTTGTCTCTGGTTTGCGGAAGAAATCACATCCGGACTGCGCCGCGGACTGATACAGACATACGCTGGATGACTTACGGTGTCCGGACAATACGGTTCAGATGCCTGCGGAAGGTTTGCGGGTCAGCGTTGAAGATGCCCTAATGACGCCTCATGCAATATGAGTGCTCCTTCGACATCAAAGATAGTACCCCCTTCGTCCAAAAAAGCTTGTTTCTCAAATAAATGTATCTAGCACCAAGTTTTATTTTTGGACGGGAGGAGTAATAAAGAAAACCATTGGAATCGGCTACCGCGGTGGCCAAAAAAAAAGTTGTTTCGGCTGCCGCGGCAGCAAAAGTAAAAAAGATAGAAAAAAAACGGTTGATTCGGCTGCAGCACCGGCGTCACCAACTCAATCACGATGCCCACGCGGCCCGGACGGCGGAATGACATGGTTGATCAAACCCATGCGTGCATGCCTGCTCGAGAAATACAAACACCGGTGAGAGACGAGAAGAGGCCCCGTGTGCATGGCAATGGCGTGGCTCCTGAGATGAGGTCGATGAGTCGACATGAACAGCCTGGAGAGGGCAGGGGCTCGAGGAGGCTGCTGCTCCACCGCACGGCACAACAGCGCATGCACGATGCATCCGTAGGTGGTAGCGGCTGCTGCTCCTGTTGTTAACTTGTTTATAGTGCGTGCGCAACCACTGTTGCATTGCCTGGATCCGCGCGCGTACACACAGCGGAGCAGAGCAGTCAGTCAGAGGCGAGGAACACACGAGCACGGCGAGCCATTGCTAAGGGTAGGGTGCATGCACGCGTTGTGGTTAATTAGTTGTCGTTTGTAGAAACGACGACCGACCCGCGCTCATACTGGCGCGAATGCCGGTCATGGAGACGCGTAGCAGTGATACTCTTTCAATCAAAAACAGTTTGAGTATCGCGTAACAAAAAACAGTCTGAGTACGTCCATACAGGCTCCCTAATTATCAAGGATCACCTGTATGTTAGATTTAGTTGGAGAATCTCGGTTTTGCACTAGTAGGTCAAAGGCATCTTTTACCAATTTGCAAAAAAAAAATGTCACATGGATGGCAGCAACACCACTTTTTGAGAGGATTGGTGGGTTGAAGGTAAACCGCCCTATCCTAGACTTTTTCTTATTTCCACCGGTTTTGTTCTTATTTCTATGCAACGGCGGAGCTTCGTGGCGGCGAACCTAGCCCCCCTCCCCTGGTTGTGGCCCGATTTGCCCTTCGACCGTGGACGCCTAAGCGTGGGGTGGGGCGGCGGCGTCCGGCAGACTGGCGGTCGTGGCTTGCCGACGTGGGGGTGACCTCTGGCCGCCGGCCGGCTAGCCGCTAGGGATTCACCTTGCTGGATCATCCGCTCCCACCTTTGCTACGGACAACATCACGCAAGGCAACGTCGATGTCATGCAGTCCTTAGTAAGCCGATGAGCAGACTGCCCTCACCATCTTGCTGAATCTCTCTTGATCTCTCCCCTTTAGAAACTGTGGATACTTCAAATCTTTTGATTATGTAGTTTTTTCACATTAGTTGAGGTAAATTCTATTTAGATCATCAGGTCATGGATTTTGTACCGAATAGAGAATGTCCTATACAGAGTGAGAGGGAGGTAGTGATGCCTAAGGGGAAAACAATTGATGCATTTTTTAATAGAAAGAGAGGTGATTCAGCTGAATGTAAAGCTGATGAACCAACATCAACTGAAGCAATACCTGTTCAGCCTTCTCACGAACCACATCCTTCGATGCCTCAACAACAATGCTACGTAATACTATGGTAGATGATTATTTAGCCAATAGCTTTCTAGTAAAAAAAAGTACTACTAATAAGGCGCGGCACTCGTTTGGAAGTAGGGGTCCGGCCGGCGAGTCTGGCCTCGTGGCAGACGGGCCAGAAAGATACCCCTACACTTATTGGTACCGCTACGTCCTAGCGCGGCCGGCGCTATATATCTAGCTAGCCGTCGGACGGCCAGCCGGTGAGTGAACGTACGTACCTTTCCTGCATGCACTGCGTGTCAGCGCGCGCAGCGGGCTAGCTGGCCGTACTGGTACGGATGCACCTGCACGGCACGTACGTCTGCGCCAGGTTTGAGCAAAGTTAATTGATCCTATATAGGCGTCCTGCGTCGTACGTCGTTGCTTGATTTTTTTTTTTTTTTGAACTGGAAAGGCCTAGAAAGGCCTAGTACTGCATTACTATAGCGGTGCGGCAGTACATTTTACCTAGGGACCCATAAGAAACATAGAAAAGACAACTAAGCCCCTGACTTTTACAAGGAGGACCCCAGATTGAAAATAAAAACGCGATCGGGTCCTTTTCCAGCTTCTGCTCGGATCCAACGTCGCCGCCGCCGGGGACGAACCACTTGGGGCGTCGAAGTCGCCATGGCCGCATCTCCTGCCCACCATGGCCTCCAAGGAGGAGCTGAATCTGCCTCCCATTCGGCACGCAAGCCGGGAGGAAAAAGGTTGGCCGCCCTTTGGCCTGAAGAAGCGAAAGGAAGATGAAGACCGGCAGCCTGCCGACGCCGTAGCTCCACCAAAGAGTCCTTCGCTGATGAGCTCGAACACGATCTGCAGAGTGCAGCAACCTGCATCGCCTTCCACCTTCATCTACCACCGCGGCAGCCTGAAGAAGAGAGCCCCGACAGCTAGGCTTCCTCCAGATCAGGGGAGAGCACGAGCTTATTCGAGAGGGAAAGCTCGCGCCAGATCCGCCTCCAGTCGCCTCTGTCCTCCATGGACAGTAGGTTGAGGAAGCAGCCGACGACCACCAGGCACGGCTCGCTCGTGCCGGTGGAGAGCAGGATAACGGCATGTCGCCAGACGCCACTGAGGCAAAACACGACCTAGATCTAGCTATACTAATACTACTATGAACAAGGGGGAGCCAACCACTTAATCCATCTTCCCGCCGGGCAGCAGAGCCGCCGGAGAGAGCGAGGGAAAGGGGCGGCGACGGGAGACTTTGGACGACTCTCAATGTGGACCTCCTGCTTGATTTTGTTTGATTGACTTAACCCACGTGGTGGTGCAGCAGGACCTCCTTGATAACTCTGGGCTTTGGTTTGGCCATGTGTCATGCATGGTACGCGTCCAGCTGCTTTAGGGTGTGTTTGTTTGGACTGCAACTTCTTCTGCAGCAGCTGCAACGGCTCGGGCTAGAAGGAGCGGCTGTAGCTGCTAGCTGCGGCTGAAAGGTTGGAGCTGAGACCGATGCAGTCGTTTGGTAGTCATGTTGTAGCAGCTGCGGCTGATATTGAACATGCTGAAATGACCATAGCAACCCCTGTTGTTCTGTAGATTGGGTTTAAGTGTTGATTGTACCGGTTTAACAATAAATGACCCGATTAAGAGATGTTTTTGTTGTAGATTTCTATTTTTCACATAAGTGAACTGAAATTACGCTAGTTGTTGGTATTAATAGTATATTCGAATAAATTTGACATATATTGGACATATGATAACCCAATGGCAACAGTGGCTTTTGGGCCCAGATTTTTGAGCGCTCCGACCCAGGCTCTTTGCAGCCGGCTTGGAAAATGGGTGTTTGTTTGGGCTCCGGCTTTTTTGGGCCAGAAGCCATAGAAGCCACTAAAAAGAGCCCAACAAACACACCCTTAACCAGCCAGCTCTCCACCCTAGAAAAATATTGATTTTTTTTTGCAGAGTGGAAAAATATGGGGAGTGACTAGGTACAAGTCGACTAACCAAAAAATTTAGTCATATGATTTGAAGCAACCACACACTCACACCCTATCCCTATAAGCACATCTGAGAGACTGAGCCGGCATATTATCTTGAGATTGATGAAGTCATCAAAAGCGCGTCGTAGTCGACGGAAACGTCTCCTCCCACTGAACGCGCATCACAGGAATTCCTGAAATAAATCTAGGAATAACCACGAGCACCATTACTTGAACTTTGATGGGTCGGGGATACCACTATCCTCCTAACCATCAAACCACATGTTGGTTTGCAGCCAGCCTTTTTTTTTGTACGTTGAGTATAGACTGCTCTAGTATAATGTTTGCATACAACGGTTAGTGGCTATAGGTTCAATCTCACATATGTATATTTATTTTTATACACGTATACAATACATATATACATACACATACATCTGCATATTATATATATATATATATATATATATATATATATATATATATATATATATATAGCAAAAATAAGCATATAATAGTAACATTCCTGCAAAAAAAAGTGTTTTTTTAAGTAATGGATAAGTGACAGGGGTATTACCCTTACAAAAGAAAAGAAAATGAAAACTAAAACTAAAACAAAATAAAAATGAAATGAAAACTAAAACAAAATAAAAAATAAAGTTTTCTATGGAAGAATGAATTTGTGGCATTGGTATTTCCCTTTTAGAATAAAAATATTAAAATAATAAAAGAAAATAAAGATATTGAAGTTTCTAATAAATAATGAAACCCTTTAAGAAGAAACAAAATTAAAGAAAACCCTTTCAAAACTTGGACACAACATTGCACTGAAAATTGCAGTTTTTGAAATATGCAAACAATAAGCATATAATAGTGAAATTTTTGCATTCTACTATAATTTACACACATATTATTTGTTACTTGCATTTGTATTTACACACACACAAATTAAAATTTATGTTTTCTAAGAAGGAATAATTAGTGCATTGGTATTACCATTTAGGAACAAGGAAAATAAAAAAACTAAAACAAATAGTGATGAATTTGCACAAAATATACATTAAAATTCTGCTTTTTAAAAATATGCAAGAATAATTATATAATAGGTTGAATTTTTGAAAAAAAAACAAAGAATAAATGAATAAGTGTCACCGGTATTATCCTTCAAGCAGAATGAAAATGGAATAAAGACTTAGATAATATCAAAATAATGATTTTTTTTCCAAAAAACAATGAAATAGTGGCGTCAGTATATCCTTTAAGAATAAAGAAAAAACAAAACTGGTACGCAACTTTGCATTGAATGACTGAAATTGTACTTTCTGTAATATGCAATAAGGTAATCATATAAGCATGAAATTTTGGCACATATATGTATATATTCACACTCTGCAAACATCACAAAAATACAACAAAAGAAAACACAAAAAATAGTGAAGAAAAGAAAATAATAATAAACAAAAGGGCATCAAAAGAGAAAACAAAAAAACAATGGAGAAAGAAGAAGGTTATTTCGCACTGGAATGGGCGCTGGCCCGTTCAAGAACTGACTGACCCAAATATGGGGTCAGTCAAAAAGAATCAAAAGCCCTAGACAACACACAGACCAATCCAGAAAAAAAGCTACACGAATCTTAAAGCAGAAATCAACAGACTAAAAATCGACTGACCAAAAATTTATTCAGGCGGCTTACACAGTAACACATAGGCAAAGTGAAAATTATGATATCGGAGTAGCAGAACATGCACGCTAGCAGTGGCAACTAAATATGCCGGCGATGAAGGAAAAGATGCCATCAACAGATATACATGCTCCAAGAATATATAGCACGCATCTGACCAGGCCGGGTGTGCATGTTCGATGAACGACAGACCGGCCGCCTTGGCAAAATGGCAAGACAGACGTGCATGTTGAATGAATGGCGACATCTGATCCAACCAAACTCCACGGGTAGTACGGGTAGTTAACTAGCACTGATCCATCTCGGCGCACGCATGTACTAATACAGTACATTTGACCTAGCTAGCATATGCCATGCAGTGCAAGTAGCTAATAAGATTCCAGTACGTTGCATGTTAAACACACACTTGGCTGATGCGGACATGATAGCTTAGTACGATACCATTATCTCCAGCCATATCAACCGATCTGTGGAGCAAAGTAAACCACGCGGCGCTGCATGCCGGCCCGGTCAACTTCTGACTTGCTCCCGCGAAATCTGGGGGAGATCACTCCAGAACGTGGACGCAGGCCGCATGGCGATTAGCCCACCAAAGCGCATCTCGAGGATGCTTAAAAACATGGAGTGCAGCATCTTGAACCAACGTGGGCGAGAGGTGCAACAACAGCACTACGGCACATGTTTTTATTTTTGTGAGCTACGGCACATGTTTAGTTTTTCTTTTTCGGGGCATAAAGGGAACGGTTGAAAATTCATGTTGGTTCCTTCCTCCGTTCATGGCCAAACTTGCATTCCTCAAAGTCTTCCAGTACCAGATTCCGACCGGAGCATAGCATTGATCACAATGACGATGAGGCTCCATATCTTCCACCAGACTTATCAAGAACATGAGAGCATCTACAGCCAGACTTGGCAAATCCTATCCGGACATTTCGCGGATAGTGACAGGTCACGTCATAAATAATCCATTCCACAACTGAATACCTCAAATCCATACAATTACATGCAATGTAAACCTAATCTTAACCATGTCTGGAGGCCGGCTGCGCTCCCCAGAGTGTTGGCCCGGTCGCCGATGAGATAGAGTGGACACAGGACACGAGAATGGAGTAAAAAAAACTAACAGATCTTCCTTAAAAAAAACTACTTTTGTAAAATAATAAGTGATTTAAACGCTCTTATATTTTTTTACAAAGGGATTACTACATATACTACTCAATAACCAGACTAGTAGTCACAAGTCCTAGTATATGAACGGTCGATGCGACCCTACGCAACATGCAACAGGCGACTGACACTAGTGCAGAACCGGGCAATAGCACCGGTTCGTAAGGCCCTTTAGTGCCGGTTTAGGAACCAGCACTAAAGTTTCGGCACTAAAGGCCCCCCCCCCCTTTAGTACCGGTTCAGCACGAACCGGTGCTAAAGGGGATCCACGTGGCACGAGCCAGCTCCGGGGGCCGGGAGCCCTTTAGTACCGGTTGGTAACACCAACCGGTACTAAATGGTTGTGGGGTTTTTGGTTTTATGATTTCTTTTTCATTTAATTTTGTGTTTTCCATTTTAATTCTTTTTCGTTTGCTGGTATTTTACGGTACTACACATTGTACACGTTATGCATATATATATATATAGAATTTCTAGTAGAACCAATCATATATATATATATCATCAATGTCTCACAAACCACCATATTAATTTACACATACACACATGTATAGCTATATACAATTTCTCCTACATATGCATGTTGCCTTCGGAGCCAGTGGCATTAGCCTAATTGGTGCCTTCGGAGCACGATGACAATTGAAAGTGGTTCATGGGGGCGGTAGCGGGTAATAGTATTCTCCCTTCGGATTTATGACCTGGTCGAGCAAAAATCCCGCTATTTCCTCTTGAAGTGCTTCTACGCGCTCCGTTGGTAGGAGCTTGTCCCGCACCTCTTTGAACTGTTAAGAAGGAGATCAATATGCATGTGTATTAGTTGTGTGACTAGATATCGATAATGGTGTAAAAATTGTGAATAATGTTCTGACAAGCGTACCCATTCATGTCTTTAAGATCTGCTCCTTTCGGACGCCATCATGTGAATGTTCTCGCAAACGCAGAATGCACACAGATCAGTCCCCTGCGCCTGCTTGAGGGCCTTTATTACGAGAATGGAATTTAATTTGATCAGATAATAATTAATCAAGCATGATAATTAAAGAGATGGCAGCTAGCTAGCTAGCTAGTACTACTTAATTACTTACCTTGGATCGAAACCATTTCAGCTTTGGTTTCCATTCGCCTTCCGTGACGCTGATGAACCTTGCCCAAGCCCTGCCCGCCGACAAAGAAAATGAATAAAGGGGTTATTAAACAGTTCATATCATGAAATTAATGACGAACTAAATAGGCCGAGATATATAGTTAATAATGATTGAAATTACCTGTTGACTATCCCAAACAAGATGTTATAGTCACTATTTGCTTTGAGTAGCAAGTCCAGTATTTCAACTGTTCCGGCGTCAACTTTAATGATACACAAGATCCAGTAAAATCTGCATGCACACACGTTTGCATGTCTTAATTAAGCGGGCATATGTAAGCAAAAACATGTAGCTAGCTAGTAGGCAAAAACAGAGAATTTGTAGTACAAGAAAGTGTGACTCACTGGAAGTTGTAAGGAAGTAGTATATCTTCATTGTATTTGAGGCACTTCAAGAACTCTAGCATGCTGTCCTCTACCTCTTTTTCTTGATGCTTGTTCATTTTCCATGTGTATTCATTAACGGTGTTTGGGTCAATGAACCCAATGCCATAGCGTCCACCTTTTCTCATTTCATACATCTTCATCCTGCATAATACCACAGAAAAGAATATAGTGAGGATAATTACAGGTAATGATTGATCAAAAGGATCACTACAGCTAGCTTGAGACTTAAATTACAGAAAGAAATCACTTACAGACAATAGCAACTGACGATAGATTTGTCGAGTGCGTCTTGATTGTATAACTGAAACAGTTCAGGATACTCAACGGCCACAGCTTTCTCATGGTAGTAATCATCCTTCTTGACATTCACCATGAGGGACTCTCGATTGGATCTCTTGGTAATGTCCATATACCATTGATGCAATTCATACATTCTCGTTGGGAGCTTGTTGACATCTTCTGGCTCGACCAAAGGTTGGCCCCGGACATATTTCCGTTTTATTTTCTCCTCTGTAATTCCAGGCATGTCCTCGATCTCGAGGAGTTGTCCAACAGTGATCTTGAGTTCTTTAGCCTGCATTATATGCTCCTGGGTTATTACCACATCGCCCACCTCGGGAACGTAAACTGTTTGGCCACAATAATATTGGGCGCGCGTACCGTCACGTGTTGTTGGCGGCACAACAAGCGGGGGGGGGGGGTCGATTGCGCCGCCTGTTTTCCCAGCTGGGCAACGGTTTTCCTGCATTTTTTGACAGCTGCTTGTTGTTTGCTCGAGCTCGAGCTCGCCTCCTTTTGTAGACGTCGTCGATGTAACTTCCTGATGTGGCGCTCATAGTCTGAGTCAACAGGCTTAGGAGCTGGTGGTTGAGCCATACGAATGAAATTGTCAACTACTTCCACAGGCACTTTCTCCCTTGGCGGCGGTGGCGGTTTCGGTCCAAAATGGGCGTCGACTTCTGCCTGCACTATGGCATTGGTTTGCTCCTCGGTCCTGTCGTAAGCCCTCACAGGAAGAGGAGTAGTGAGGTTTGGACCATATTTATATCGCTTGCCTCCGCCTGTACTTCCTGTACTATGACCTCGACTTGTACCGCTACGCACCATAGCTGCCGGGTGTCTCTTCTGCGACTGCTGAGGCGGCGGAGACGGCTGACGGGGCTGAGTTGGACGAGGAGGAGTGGCCTGAAGCTGTGCCGGACTTGCGGTGGCCTGAGGTTGTGCCGGACTTTGAGGAGGAGTGGACGTCTGACGCTGTGTCGGACTTTGAGGAGGAGTGGCCTGACACTTTGCCGGACTTGGAGGAGGAGGAGTGGCCTCACGCGTTGGTGGACTTGGAGGAGCGGGAGTCTGCTGACTCGGTGGCGGACTTCGACAAGGAGTCGGGTGACGCGGTGTCGGTGGCCTTCGAAAGATGATGCAATCCTTTCTCCATAGGATGACACGATGTATGGCCTCTTCCAATGTGTGCTCACCGTCACCTCCAGGAATGTCAAGCTGTAGCTCCGAATATGGGTCCACCACCTCATCAACCAAGACACGAGCATAGCCCGCTGGAATCGGATTGCAATGGAAGGTTGCCTCGGGGGAATTTGAAAAAGCAATAGTGTCCGCCACCTTCATGGATATGTTCTTCATTTTGAAGTGTAGCTCGCAGTTAGTGTTCTCCGTGATGTCATCCACGGGGTATCTATCCAGCACTACTGCGTCGCCTGGGATGGAACCCACGCTGCTTCTCGGCATGGATGGGGCGGTGGTATCCAATGCTGGATCATCCGCTAGCTGCTGCAGATGCTGAGACCCCCTTTGCTGGCTAAGTGAGTCGATCTGTGTTGGGGAACGTTGCAGAAAATTAAAAAATTTTCCTACGGTTTCACCAAGATCCATCTATGAGTTCATCTAAGCAACGAGTCTAGGGAGAGAGTTTGCATCTACATACCACTTGTAGATCGCGTGTGGAAGCTTGCAAGGTGATGATGTAGTCGTACTCGACGTGATCCAAATCACCGATGACCAGCGCCGAACGGACGGCACCTCCGCGTTCAACACACGTACGGGACGGGAGACGTCTCCTCCTTCTTGATCCAGCAAGGGGGAAGGAGAGGTTGATGAAGATCCAGCAGCACGACGGCGTGGTGGTGGATGCAGGGCGTCACAGCAGCAGGGCTTCGCCGAGACTACGAGGGAGAGACGTAACGGGGGGAGGTGAAGGCGCCAGGGGCTGGTGTGTTCTCCTCCTCTCCCCCCCCCCACTATATATAGGGGTGCCAAGGGGGGGCGCCGGCCCTAGTAGATAAGATCTACTAGGGGGGCGGCGGCCTAGGGGAGGTTTCCCTCCCCCCCAAGGCACCTAGGGGTGCCTTCCACCACTAGGACTCCTCCTAGGGGGAAACCCTAGGCGCATGGGCCTATAGGGGCTGGTGCCCTTGGCCCATGATGGACAAGGCGCACCCCCTACAGCCCATGTGGCCCCCCGGGACAGGTGGCCCCACCCGGTGGACCCCCGGGACCCTTTCGGTGGTCCCGGTACAATACCGATAACCCCGAAACTTGTCCCGATGCCCGAAATAGCACTTCCTATATATAATTCTTTACCTCCGGACCATTCCGAAACTCCTCGTGACGTCCGGGATCTCATCCGGGACTCCGAACAACATTCGGGTTTCTGCATATCCATATCTTCATAACCCTAGCGTCACCGAACCTTAAGTGTGTAGACCCTACGGGTTCGGGAGACATGCAGACATGACCGAGACGCTCTCAGTCAATAACCATCAGCGGGATCTGGATACCCATGATGGCTCCCACATGCTCCTCGATGTTGTCATCGGATGAACCACTATGTCGAGGATTCGATCAAACCCTGTATGCAATTCCCTTTGTCAATCGGTACGTTACTTGCCTGAGACTCGATCGTCGGTATCCCAATACCTTGTTCAGTCTCGTTACCGGCAAGTCACTTTACTCGTACCGTAATGCATGATCCCGTGTCCAACACCTTGGTCACATTGAGCTCAATATGATGATGCATTACCGAGTGGGCCCAGAGATACCTCTCCGTCATACGGAGTGACAAATCCCAGTCTCGATCCGTGTCAACCCAACAGCTACTTTCGGAGGTACCTGTAATGCACCTTTATAGTCACCCAGTTACGTTGTGACGTTTGATACACCCAAGGCACTCTTACGGTATCCGGGAGTTACACGATCTCATGGTCGAAGGAAGAGATACTTGACACTTGCAAAGCTCTAGCAAAACGAACTACACGATCTTTTATGCTATGCTTAGGATTGGGTCTTGTCCATCACATCATTCTCCTAATGATGTGATCCCGTTATCAACGACATCCAATGTCCATAGTCAGGAAACCATGACTATCTGTTGATCACAACGAGCTGGTCAACTAGAGGCTTACCAGGGACATAGTGTGGTCTAAGTATTCACACGTGTATTACGATTTCCGGATAACACAGTTATAGCATGAATACAAGACAATTATCATGAACAATGAAATATAATAATACTTTTATTATTGCCTCTAGGGCATATTTCCAACAGTCTCCCACTTGCACTAGAGTCACCAATCTAGTTACATTGTGATGAATCGAACACCCATAGAGTTCTGGTGTTGATCATGTTTTTGCACGCGAGAGAGGTTTAGTCAGCGGATCTGCGACATTCAGATCCGTGTGCACTTTGCAAATCTCTATGTCTCCATCTTGAACATTTTCACGGATGGAGTTGAAACGACGCTTGATGTGCCTGGTCTTCTTGTGAAACCTGGGCTCCTTTGCGAGGGCAATAGCTCCAGTGTTGTCACAGAAGAGTTTGATCGGCCCCGACGCATTGGGTATGACTCCTAGGTCGGTGATGAACTCCTTCACCCAAATCGCTTCATGTGCTGCCTCCGAGGCTGCCATGTACTCCGCTTCACACGTAGATCCCGCCACGACGCTCTGCTTGTAGCTGCACCAGCTTACTGCTCCACCATTCAACATATACACGTATCCAGTTTGTGACTTAGAGTCATCCAGATCTGAGTCGAAGCTAGCGTCGACGTAACCCTTTACGACGAGCTCTTCGTCTCCTCCATAAACGAGAAACATGTCCTTTGTCCTTTTCAGGTACTTCAGGATATTCTTGACCGCTGTCCAGTGTTCCTTGCCGGGATTACTTTGGTATCTTGCTACCAAACTTACGGCAAGGTTTACATCGGGTCTGGTACACAGCATGGCATACATAATAGATCCTATGGCTGAAGCATAGGGGATGACACTCATCTCTTCTTTATCTTTTGCCGTGGTCGGTGACTGAGCTGAGCTCAGTCTCATACCTTGTAACATAGGCAAGAACCCCTTCTTGGACTGATCCATTCTGAATCTCTTCAAAATCTTATCAAGGTATGTGCTTTGTGAAAGACCTATGAGGTGTCTCGATCTATCTCTATAGATCTTGATGCCTAATATATAAGCAGCTTCTCCAAGGTCCTTCATTGAAAAACACTTATTCAAGTAGGCCTTAATGCTGTCCAGAAATTCTATATTATTTCCCATCAGGAGTATGTCATCTACATATAATATGAGAAATGCTACAGAGCTCCCACTCACTTTCTTGTAAACGCAGGCTTCTCCATAAGTCTGCATAAACCCAAACGCTTTGATCATCTCATCAAAGCGAATGTTCCAACTCCGAGATGCTTGCACCAGTCCATAAATGGATCGCTGGAGCTTGCATACTTTGTTAGCGTTCCGAGGATTGACAAAACCTTCCGGCTGCATCATATACAGTTCTTCCTTAAGATGCCCGTTAAGGAATGCTGTTTTGACGTCCATCTGCCATATCTCATAATCATAGTATGCGGCAATTGCTAACATGATTCGGACGGACTTTAGCTTTGCTACGGGAGAGAATGTCTCGTCGTAGTCAATCCCTTGAACCTGTCGATAACCCTTAGCGACAAGTCGAGCTTTATAGATGGTAACATTACCATCCGCGTCCGTCTTCTTCTTAAAGATCCATTTGTTTTCTATCGCTCACCGATCATCGGGCAAGTCTGTCAAAGTCCATACTTTGTTTTCATACATGGATTCTATCTCGGATTTCATGGCTTCAAGCCATTTGTTGGAATCCGGGCCCGCCATTGCTTCTTCATAGTTCGAAGGTTCATTGTTGTCTAACAACATGATTTCTAGGACAGGGTTGCCGTACCACTCTGGTGCGGAACGTGTCCTTGTGGACCTACGAAGTTCAGCAGTAACTTGATCCGAAGTACCTTGATCATTATCATGGTTTTCCTCTTCAGTTGGTGTGGGCATCACAGGAACGGTTTCCTATGCTGCATCACTATCCCGCTCAAGAGGTAGTACTTCATCGAGTTCTACTTTCCTCCCACTTACTTCTTTCGAGAGAAACTCTTTTTCCAGAAAGCATCCGTTCTTGGCAACAAAGATCTTGCCTTCGGATCTTAAGTAGAAGGTATACCCTATAGTTTCCTTAGGGTATCCTATGAATACGCATTTTTCCGACTTGGGTTCGAGCTTTTCAGGTTGAAGTTTCTTGACATAAGCTTCGCATCCCCAAACTTTTAGAAACGACAGCTTAGGTTTCTTTCCAAACCATAATTCATACGGTGTCGTCTCAACGGATTTAGACGGTGCCCTATTTAAAGTGAATGTAGCTGTCTCTAGAGCGTATCCCCAAAATGATAGCGGTAAATCGGTAAGAGACATCATAGACCGCACCATATCCAATAGAGTGCGATTACGACGTTCGGACACACCGTTTCGCTGAGGTGTTCTAGGCGGCGTGAGCTGTGAAACGATTCCACATTCCTTTAAGTGTGTACCAAATTTGTGACTTAAGTATTCTCCTCCACGATCTGATCGTAAGAATTTTATCTTTCGGTCACGTTGATTCTCCACCTCATTCTGAAATTCCTTGAACTTTTCAAAGGTCTCAGACTTGTGTTTCATTAAGTAGACATACCCATATCTACTCAAGTCATCTGTGAGAGTGAGAACATAACGATATCCTCCGCGAGCCTCAACGCTCATTGGACCGCACACATCGGTATGTATGATTTCCAACAAGTTGGTTGCTCGCTCCATTGTTCCGGAGAACGGAGTCTTGGTCATTTTGCCCAAGAGGCATGGTTCGCACGTGTCAAACGATTCATAATCAAGAGACTCTAAAAGTCCATCGGCATGGAGCTTCTTCATGCGCTTGACACCAATGTGACCAAGGCGGCAGTGCCACAAGTATGTGGGACTATCGTTATCAACTTTAAATCTTTTGGCATCTACACTGTGAACATGTGTAATATTACGTTCGAGCTTCATTAAGAATAAACCATTGACCATCGGAGCATGACCATAAAACATATCTCTCATATAAATCGAACAACCATTATTCTCAGACTTAAATGAGTAGCCATCTCGTATTAAACGAGATCCTGATACAATGTTCATGCTCAAACTTGGCACTAAATAACAATTATTAAGGTTCAAAACTAATCCCGTAGGTAAATGTAGAGGCAGCGTGCCGACGGCGATCACATCGACTCTGGAACCATTCCCGACGCGCATCGTCACCTCGTCCTTCGCCAGTCTCCGTTTATTCCGCAGCTCCTGCTGTGAGTTACAAATATGAGCAACGACACCGGTATCAAATACCCAGGAGTTACTATGAGTACTGGTAAGGTACACATCAATCACATGTATATCAAATATACCTTTGGTGTTGCCGGCCTTCTTATCCGCTAAGTATTTGGGGCAGTTCCGCTTCCAGTGACCCTTCCCCTTGCAATAAAAGCACTCAGTCTCAGGCTTGGGTCCATTCTTTGACTTCTTCCCGGTAACTGGCTTACCAGGCGCGGCAACATCTTTGCCGTCCTTCTTGAAGTTCTTCTTACCCTTGCCCTTCTTGAACTTAGTGGTCTTATTGACCATCAACACTTGATGTTCTTTCTTGATTTCAGCCTCTGCTGATTTCAGCATCGAGAACACTTCAGGAATGGTCTTTTCCATTCCCTGCATGTTGTAGTTCATCACAAAGCTCTTGTAGCTTGGTGGGAGCGACTGGAGGATTCTGTCAATGACCGCCTCATCTGGGAGGTTAATGTTCAGCCGGGTCATACGGTTGTGCAACCCAGACATCTTCAGGATGTGCTCACTGACAGAACTGTTCTCCTCCATCTTACAACTGTAGAACTTGTCGGAGACATCATATCTCTCGACCCGGGCATGAGCTTGAAAAACTAGTTTCAGCTCTTCGAACATCTCATATGCTCCGTGATGCTCAAAACGCTTTTGGAGCCCCGGTTCTAAGCTGTAAAGCATGCCGCACTGAACGAGGGAGTAATCATCAGCGCGAGACTGCCAAGCATTCATAATGTCTTGGTTCTCTGGGACGGGAGCGTCACCTAGCGGTCCTTCTAGGACATATTGTTTCCTGGCAGCTATGAGGATGATCCTCAGGTTCCGGACCCAGTCCGTATAGTTGCTGCCATCATCTTTCAGCTTGGTTTTCTCTAGGAACGCGTTGAAGTTCATGTTGACATTAGCGTTGGCCATTAATCTACAAGACATATTTGCAAAGGTTTTAGACTAAGTTCATGATAATAAAGTTCTAATCAAATTATGAACTCCCACTTAGATTAGACATCCCTTTAGTCATCTAAGTGTTACCCGATCCGAGTCGACTAGCCCGTGTCCGATCATCACGTGAGACGGACTAGTCATCGTCGGTGAACATTTTCATGTTGATCGTATCTTCCATACGACTCGTATTCGACCTTTCGGTCTCCGTGTTCCGAGGCCATGTCTGCACATGCTAGGCTCGTCAAGTTAACCCTAAGTGTTTTCGCTGTGTAAAACTGTCTTACACCCGTTGTATGTGAACGTAAGAATCCATCACACCCGATCATCACGTGGTGCTTAGAAACGACGAACTGTAGCAACGGTGCACAGTTAGGGGAGAACACTTCTTGAAATTTTATAAGGGATCATCTTATTTACTACCGTCGTCCTAAGTAAACAAGATGCATAATACATAATAAACATCACATGCAATTATATAGTTGTGACATGATATGGCCAATATCATATAGCTCCATTGATCTTCATCTTCGGGGCTCCATGATCATCTTGTCACCGGCTTGACACCATGATCTCCATCATCATGATCTCCATCATCGTGTCTTCATGAAGTTGTCACGCCAACGACTACTTCTACTTCTATGACTAACGTTTAGCAATAAAGTAAAGTAGTTTACATGACGTTATTCAATGACACGCAGGTCATACAAAAATAATAATAATGACAACTCCCATGGCTCCTGCCGGTTGTCATACTCATCGACATGCAAGTCGTGAATCCTATTACAAAGAACATGATCTCATACATCACAATTCATCATTCATCACAACTTCTGGCCATATCACATCACATGATCAATCGCTGCAAAAACAAGTTAGACGTCCTCTAATTGTTGTTGCATCTTTTACGTGGCTGCAATTGGGTTCTAGCAAGAACGTTTTCTTACCTACGAATCACCACAACGTGATTTTGTCAACTTCTATTTACCCTTCATAAGGGCCCTGTTCATCGATTCCGCTCCAACTAAGGTGGGAGAGACAGACACCCGCCAGCCACCTTATGCAACTTGTGCATGTCAGTCGGTGGAACCGGTCTCACGTAAGTGTACGTGTAAGGTTGGTCCGGGCCGCTTCATCCCACAATACCGTTGAGCAAGAAAAGACTAGTAGAGGCAAGTAAGATGACAAAATCCACGCCCACAACAAAGTTGTGTTCTACTCGTGCAAAGAGAACTACGCATAGACCTAGCTCATGATGCCACTGTTGGGGAACGTTGCAGAAAATTAAAAAATTTTCCTACGGTTTCACCAAGATCCATCTATGAGTTCATCTAAGCAACGAGTCTAGGGAGAGAGTTTGCATCTACATACCACTTGTAGATCGCGTGCGGAAGCTTGCAAGGTGATGATGTAGTCGTACTCGACGTGATCCAAATCACCGATGACCAGCGCCGAACGGACGGCACCTCCGCGTTCAACACACGTACGGGACGGGAGACGTCTCCTCCTTCTTGATCCAGCAAGGGGGAAGGAGAGGTTGATGAAGATCCAGCAGCACGACGGCGTGGTGGTGGATGCAGGGCGTCACAGCAGCAGGGCTTCGCCGAGACTACGAGGGAGAGACGTAACGGGGGGAGGGGGAGGCGCCAGGGGCTGGTGTGTTCTCCTCCTCTCCCCCCCACTATATATAGGGGTGCCAAGGGGGGGCGCCGGCCCTAGTAGATGAGATCTACTAGGGGGGGCGGCGGCCTAGGGGAGGTTTCCCTCCCCCCCCCAAGGCACCTAGGGGTGCCTTCCACCACTAGGACTCCTCCTAGGGGGAAACCCTAGGCGCATGGGCCTATAGGGGCTGGTGCCCTTGGCCCATGATGGCCAAGGCGCACCCCCTACAGCCCATGTGGCCCCCCCGGGACAGGTGGCCCCACCCGGTGGACCCCCGGGACCCTTCCGGTGGTCCCGGTACAATACCGATAACCCCGAAACTTATCCCGATGCCCGAAATAGCACTTCCTATATATAATTCTTTACCTCCGGACCATTCCGGAACTCCTCGTGACGTCCGGGATCTCATCCGGGACTCCGAACAACATTCGGGTTTCTGCATATCCATATCTTCATAACCCTAGCGTCACCGAACCTTAAGTGTGTAGACCCTACGGGTTCGGGAGACATGCAGACATGACCGAGACGCTCTCAGTCAATAACCATCAGCGGGATCTGGATACCCATGATGGCTCCCACATGCTCCTCGATGTTGTCATCGGATGAACCACTATGTCGAGGATTCGATCAAACCCTGTATGCAATTCCCTTTGTCAATCGGTACGTTACTTGCCCGAGACTCGATCGTCGGTATCCCAATACCTTGTTCAGTCTCGTTACCGGCAAGTCACTTTACTCGTACCGTAATGCATGATCTCGTGTCCAACACCTTGGTCACATTGAGCTCAATATGATGATGCATTACCGAGTGGGCCCAGAGATACCTCTCCGTCATACGGAGTGACAAATCCCAGTCTCGATCCGTGTCAACCCAACAGCTACTTTCGAAGATACCTGTAATGCACCTTTATAGTCACCCAGTTACGTTGTGACGTTTGATACACCCAAGGCACTCTTACGGTATCCGGGAGTTACACGATCTCATGGTCGAAGGAAGAGATACTTGACACTTGCAAAGCTCTAGCAAAACGAACTACACGATCTTTTATGCTATGCTTAGGATTGGGTCTTGTCCATCACATCATTCTCCTAATGATGTGATCCCGTTATCAACGACATCCAATGTCCATAGTCAGGAAACCATGACTATCTGTTGATCACAACGAGCTGGTCAACTAGAGGCTTACCAGGGACATAGTGTGGTCTAAGTATTCACACGTGTATTACGATTTCCGGATAACACAGTTATAGCATGAATACAAGACAATTATCATGAACAATGAAATATAATAATACTTTTATTATTGCCTCTAGGGCATATTTCCAACAATCTGCTCCTGCTGCTGCTGGAATTTAGCTGCCAATTCCGCTTGACTTGCTTCTAGGCCTTGAAGGCGTTCATAGTCCCGCTTCCTCTGCTCCTCCTCCATCTTCCTCTTCTTCTCCTCCGCAATCTTCTTTCTCGCACGGGTTCTGTAGTCGGCGTTCCAGTCCAAAAACCCCTCATATCACGGAAGAGCGCCCTTGCCTCGTGTTCTTCCCGGGTGTTCAGGATTTCCCAAGGCACGCGTAAGCTCGTCGTTCTCTCAGTTGGGCTGGAACACCCCCGATCGAGCCTCTTCTATTGCAACAAGTAGCGCATCGTCGGCTCCGTTCAGACATGCCTTCGTCGAAACATTGCCTGTCTTCGGGTCCAACTCCCCCCATGCACATAGAACCAAGTCCTGCACCTGGGGGGCCAGCTCTTAGTAACCGGAGTGACACCTGCATCCTCCATCTCTTTCTCAGACTTAACCCACTTAGGCATTGCCACCGCATAGCCACCTGGCACCAGCTTATGGAACTTATCCTTTTTTTCGGCATTCTTCTTATTTATTCTCGACCGTTCCTTAGCTAATTCTGAATCCTTGAATTTCACGAAATCGTCCCAATGAGCACTTTGATTCTCTAGTATCCTCTCGAATACTGGAGTCTTCCTTCCTCCCTTGACGTACTTCTCCCATGTCATTCTCTTGTGGTTCTTGAATGCAACCGCCATCTTCCTAAAAGCAGCGTCCTTGACTTTCCGCACATCTGCTTCTGTGAAATTATCTGGTAGGGTGAAATGTTCCATGAGAGTATCCCAAAGCAGATTTTTTTGATTCTCGTCGACAAAAGTAACATCTGGATGTGGATTTGTTGGCTTCCGCCATTCTTGAAGGGAGATCGGGAGTTGGTCCTTCACAAGAACTCCGCACTGACGAACGAACTTGTCCGCAATCTTCTTAGGCGCTAATGGTTCGCCATTAGGTTTGAATGCCTCGATATTGTACTTTACGCCCTCCTTCGACTTTTTGTTCGGGCCTCATTTCGTCCTTTTGCCTGAAGATTTGCTCGATCCGGATGGCTGAAAGAAGAAAGATCGATTCGTTAATATATCTTCAACTCATTTAAAACATGCGATGATCACCAGATTCCTGCTTATATAAATATATATACCTCGCCGGTGTTTGTTGTTTCAGGATCAACATGTTCTTCGTCGTAGTTCATGACTTCATCTTCTTGGTCGTCGCGATCGAATATCATATCACCCTCTCCGGTGTTGTTTAGAAATTCGGAGCCGTCAAAATCTTCTTCATTCTGATCATCATCTGGCCCGCGTATGATATCGAACATGGTCTGTTCTCTCTCTCTGTCGGTATTGTCCGCCATAGCTTTTATTTAACTATGCCAAAAGAAATATAAAACAATTTAGTATAATCTCGAATAATAGATATAATCTCGAATACATCGTCTCGAATAATAGATATAATCTCGAATACATCGTCTCGAATAATAGATATAATCTCGAATACATCGTCTCGAATAATAGATTTAATCTCGAATACGTCGTCTCGAATAATAGATACAATCTCGAATACATCATCTCAAATAATATATATAATCTCGAATAAATCATCTCGAATATTATATATCGAATACATCACTAGCTAGCTAGCTAGCTAATAAAGATCGAATACTAAAGAGTAATCTAGGCGGTGGACACCCAAAGAGAAGGAATCATCACTGGATCATAGCTCGGGTGATCTCCCCAAAGAACCTGCCAGGTATTGGAGAACCTGACGTCCATAGCAGCCATGTAGCGATGGACGTGCTCGTCCTCCTCCCTGACACGACGACGTACCACCTCCGGCGGGGCCGGCTCCCTCCGCACCGAAAGTGGCCCACGCGAATGCCACCAAAGGAGATGAGGGTCGACGACGGGACCCGGGGCCGGGTTCCTCACCAAGCGTCGCGCCCCTGAAGGTAGCACCTCCCAGTGCCAGCCCGGCGGAGCCCAGTCCCAGACATGGGTCCTCTGAAGCAGGACGTCGTCGCGCACGTGTCGACGGCGAGGATGCGGGCCGGGCATCGTCGACAACAAAATACTATATGCCGCAAAAGTAAAGTAACATTTTCTAAATGATGGATTGTGATGATTTCATATATGCAAATTCTGAATTTTATAACTAAAAATATAAGAAACTAAAAAAACATCGATCATCGTCTAACAATTTGAAATTAATCTAATTCATCTAGCTAGCTAAAACTAACATTTCCAAAATTTCTAACATTTCTATATAACTAACATTTCTATAACATTTGACATTATATATATTATAACTAACATTTCTACATACTATTTGACATTAATCTAATCTAATTAATTAATTCATCTAAAACTTTGTATGAAAAACAGAAAAACAGAAAAAACTAAAAGCTAAAAACAGAAAAATTGTGTGTGTGTGCGTGTCTAGTGTGTGTGTAGTGTGTGTGTGTGTGTGCGCGCGCGTGTGTGTGCGCTACGGTCGGCGTCGGCGCCGGTGTGCGCTATGATCGATTGGAGGGAGGAGAGGGGCCGGGGGAGGGGCTCACAGAGCGCGCGGGCAAGGTCGAGGCGACGGCGACGGCGAGGCGAGGTCGATCCAAAGGCAACGGCGACGGCGAAGCGAGGGGATCGGCGACCGGGACGGCGACGGGGGTGCCGCGGAGTCGACGGGGACGACGCGACGAGGACGGGGGCGTCGCGGAGTCGACGGGGACGGCGCGACGGGGGCGGCGACGGCGCGGGATGGGGCGGCGGCAGAGAGAAGTGGGAGATGAGAAACTGAAAATTTTCGAAGTGTTTCTTATATAGGGGACACCTTTAGTACTGGTTGAAGCCACCAACCGGTACTAAAGGCCTGTTTTGGCCAGGCCAAGCGGCGGGAAGCACCCCCCTTTAGTACCGGTTCCTGGCTCCAACCGGTACTAAAGGCCCCCCTTTAGTACCGGTTGGTGCCACGACCCGGTACTAAAGGGTGTGCGCTGCCAGGCGAGGGGCGCAGAAATTTAGTCCCACCTCGCTAGCCGAAGGGCGCTCACATCTGCTTATAAGCCCCGCCGCCGCTGCTGTCTCGAGCTCCTCTCTAAAGCAGGCCTTCTGGGCCTACCTCTGCTACTCTACCCTGTGGGGCCTATTGGGCTTGCGGGCCTGCATCCTGGCCCAACAACAGGTTGGGTTTCTAGTCGTATGCAGGCCGCTATGGCCCGGTAGGTGGGCTTTTTTCATTTAGTTTTTTCTTTTCTGCTTTATTTATTTTGTTTTATTTATTTTTAGTTGTTTTTTGCTGTATTTAGAGTTTCTTTGTGAATATTTTTGATAGTTTTTAGAAACTTTCAGTTAGTGCCGGTAGTTTTTAAATTTGAATAGTTCAAATTTTGAATTATTTGAAATTTGTGTGAATCACTAGTTTGTGAATAACTTAACTTTAAAAATACATTTTCCAGTGATTCTTTTTTCTTATGTTTAATATTAGTGTGTTTTATCATTATATTCAATTTGGTAATGCTTAAGTTATTTAAAAATGAAATGCCTTTGTAACGGATGAGTTTTCGTCCGAAATCCTGATACTTCGAAACAGATTGTCCATTTTGTACACGAAGTGCATCCAGTTTTTGCGGTAACCCTCTCTACTTTTTTGCACATGCTATGTGGGTGAAATTATGATACCATGCCAACTTTCATCCTTTTCTGAGTTCATTTGAAATGCTTTTCAATTTCAGGGTCATTTAGCTGAAAAAATCAATAAACGCATGAAAGAATTTGCTTGCACATAAAATTTCTTCGCGTTTCAAATGCCAAAACACATAACTAGCTACCCTAACTATTACAGAGATTCCCTCCTGGGTGTGAAACACAGAAGAAAGTGATGATAGTTAAGCCGATCACATCCCAGATTTTGGGTGTGAAACTTTTTCTTCGCGTGTGTCCCTTTGCGTCGTAGCCATGGAAAATCCTCATCATTTAACGGGATGCTCGGGTCAATATTCACTGTGAATGGAGCAATTTCATCAAACTTTTCATAATCTTCTGACTTGTCTGTCTTGTCATCCACTCCCACGATGTTTCTCTTCCCAGAAATAACTATGTGCCGCTTTGACTCATCGTACGATGCATTCGCTTCCTTATCTTTTCTTTTTCTTGGCTTGGTAGACATGTCCTTCACATAGAAAACCTGTGCCACATCATTGGCTAGGACGAATGGTTCGTCTGCATACGCAAGATTATTGAGATCCACTGTTGTCATTCCGTACTGCGGGTCTTCCGTTACCCCGCCTCGTGTCATATTGACCCATTTGCACTGAAACAAAGGGACCTTCAAACCACGTCCATAGTCAAGTTCCCATATGTCCTGTATATAACCATAATATGTTTCCTTTCCCTTCTTGGTTTCTGCATCAAAGCGGACACCACTATTTTGGTTGGTGCTCTTCTTATCTTGGGCGATCGTGTAAAATGTATTACCATTTATCTCGTACCCTTTGAAAGTCATTATATTCGAAGATGGTAACTGGGACAGCAAGTACAGGTCATCTTCAATAGAGGTGTCATGCATGGTACGTGCTTGCAACCAGCTGGCGAAACTCCTGATTTGTTCACGTGTAATTCAGTCATCGGACCGCTCCGGGTGTTTGGAGCGTAGCAAATTCTTGTGTTCATCCATATACGGAGCCACCAAGGCGGAATTCTGTAGAACTGTGTAGTGTGCTTCAGTGAGAGAATGTCCGTCCATACATATTATTTGTTCCCCTCCTAGCGTGCCTTTTCCATCCAGTCTGCCCTTATGCCGTGATTCAGGAACACCAATCGGCTTAAGGTCAGGAATAAAGTCAATACAAAACTCAATGACCTCCTCATTTTGACGGCCCTTGGAGATGCTTTCTTCTGGCCTAGCACGGTTATGAACATATTTCTTTAAGACTCCCATGAACCTCTCAAAGGGGAACATATTGTGTAGAAATACAGGACGCAAAACGTTAATCTCTTCGCATAGGTGAACTAGGACGTGCATCATGATGTTGAAGAAGGATGGTGGGAACACCAACTCGAAACTGACAAGACATTGCACCAAATCATTCTGTAACCTTGGTATGATTTCTGGATCGATTACCTTCTGAGAGATTGCATTGAGAAATGCACATAGCTTCACAATGGCTAATCGAACGTTTTCTGGTGGAAGCCCCCTCAATGCAACCGGAAGCAGTTGCGTCATAATCACGTGGCAGTCATGAGACTTTAAGTTCTGGAACTTTTTCTCTGCCATGTTTATTATTCCCTTTATATTCGACGAGAAGCCAGACGGTACCTTAATACTGAGAAGGCATTCAAAGAAGATTTCCTTCTCTTCTTTGGTAAGAGCGTAGCTTGCATGAGCCTGATGTATGCCGTCTTTTCCGTGCATACGTTGCTGGTCCTCCCGTGCCTCAGGTGTATCTTTTATCTTCCCATACACGCCCAAGAAGCCAAGCAGGGCCACACAAAGATTCTTCGTCACGTGCATCACGTCGATTGCGGAGCGGACCTCGAGGTCTTTCCAATAGGGAAGGTCCCAAAATATAGATTTCTTCTTCCACATGGGTGCGCGTCCGTCAGCATCATTCGGAACAGGTTGTCCACCAGGACCCTTTCCAAAGACCACCTTCAAATCCTTGACCATATCATGTACATCAGCACCAGTACGGTGGCGAGGCTTCGTCCGGTGATCCGCCTCACCTTTGAAATGCTTGCCTTTCTTTCTTACGGGATGCCTGCTCGGAAGAAATCGACGATGTCCCAGGTACACATTCTTATTAGCCAAATATATACTGTCAGTACCGTCTAAACAGTGCGTGCATGCGCGGTATCCCTTGTTTGTCTGTCCTGAAAGGTTACTGAGAGCAGGCCAATCATTGATGGTCACGAACAGCAACGCCTTTAGGTCAAATTCTTCCCCCATGTGCTCATCCCACGCACGTACACATGTTCCATTCCACAGTTGTAAGAGTTCTTCAACTATTGGCCTTAGGTACACATCAATGTCGTTGCCGGGTTGCTTAGGGCCTTGGATGAGCACTGGCATCATAATGAACTTCCGCTTCATGCACAACCAAAGAGGAAGGTTATACAAACATAGAGTCACAGGCCAGGTGCTATGGTTGTTGCTCTGCTCCCCAAAAGGATTAATGCCATCTGCGCTTAGACCAAACCATATGCTCCTTGCGTCATCTGCAAACTCCTTCCCGTACATTCTTTCGATTTTTCTCCACTGCGACCCGTCAGCGGGTACTCTCAACTTTCCGTCTTTCTTACGGTCTTCTCTGTGCCATCGCATCACCTTGGCATGCTCTTTGTTTTGGAACAAACGTTTCAACCGTGGTATTATAGGAGCATACCACATCACCTTGGCAGGAATCTTCTTCCTGGGGCGCCGGCCCTCGACATCACCAAGGTCATCGCGGCAGATCTTATAGCGCAATGCACCACATACCGGGCAAGCGTTTAAATCCTCGTACTCACCGCGGTAGAGGATGCAATCATTAGGGCATGCATGTATCTTCTGCACCTCTAACCCTAGAGGGCAGACAACCTTCTTTGCTTCGTACGTACTCTCGGGCAATTCGTTTTCCTTTGGAAGCATATCCTTTATCATTACCAGCAACTTTCCAAATCCCTTGTCAGATACATCATTCTCTGCCTTCCATTGCAGCAATTCCAGTGTGGTGCCCAGCTTTTTCTTGTCACCTACGCAATTCGGGTACAACAATTTTTTGTGATCCTCTAACATGCGCTGCAACTTCTTCTTCTCCAAATCACTTGCGCAGTTTCTCTTTGCATCGGCAATGGCCCGACCTAGATCATCAACGGGCTCATCTGATGCCTCTTCTTCAGCTTCTTCCCGCATTGCCGGCTCAGCTTCTTCCCGCATTACCGGCTCAGCTTCTTCCCCCATTGTTGTATCATCGTATTCAGGGAACCCATGGCCAGGATAGCTGTCGTCGTCCTCTTCTTCTTCATTGTCTTCCATCATAACCCCTCTTTCTCCGTGCTTGGTCCAAACATTATAATGGGGCATGAAACCGGTCTTAAATAGGTGGACGTGAATGATTCTTGACGTAGAGTAATTGTGACCATTCTTACAGCGAGCACCTGGACAAGGCATAAAACCATCTGCCCGCTTGTTTGCCTCAGCCGCAAGCAGAAAAGTACGCACGCCCTCAACGAACTGGGGAGAGCATCGGTCATCGTACATCCATTGCCGGCTCATCTTCATTACACAACACCGAATAGACCAAATTAATACAAATTCATACATAAAGTTCATACAACACTTAAATGCAACAAACAAATAACTCTCTAGCTAAAGCATTTAAATGCAACAACAAATACGATCAAGATCGCAACTAAGGTAACAATGGATCCAACAGCATAATGATACCAAGCCTCACTATCGATGGCATATTTTCTAATCTTTCTAATCTTCAAGCGCATTTTCTCCATCTTGATCTTGTGATCATCGACGACATCGGTAATATGCAACTCCCATTCCATCTTCTCCCCCTCAATTCTTTTCAATTTTTCTTTCAAGTACTCGTTTTCTCTTTCAACTAAATTTAATCTCTCGGCAATAGGGTCGGTTGGAATTTCCGGTTCAGATACCTCCTAGAAAAAATTTCTATGTCAACTTGATGGGCATAATTTGTCATAAACACGAAATGCAACTAGTTTTAAAAGAGAATATACATACCACATCCGAATCATAACAAGGACTAGGGCCGACGGGGACGGATATCAAAACCATGGCACTATATGTATAACAAACAACGTACGGGTAAGATAATTATACGAGTAACTATATATCCAAATCACACAAACATCAATTTTTAGATAAAATTTCATGAACAAGAGGCTCACCACAAGGTGGTGCCGGCGACGGGACGGTACGGGCGATCGACGGTGGCTACGATGGAGATTTAGAAGGCACTAAGTAAACCACACCTACATATGCAAACTAAGTGTTATTTTTGACCTCAAATTGCATATAAATCAAATACTAGCACACACACACACACACACACACACACACACACACACACACACACACACATATATATATATATATATATATATATCCTCCCAAATTACTAAACTCACAAATTAATCACTATATAAACCAATGCAAGAGCTAATCTAGCAATGAGAGATGAAAGGACAAAGTTACTAACCTTTGTGATCAGGCCTTCAAATCTTGACAAAATTTGGGCAAATTTTGTGATAAACTCGAGAGGAAGAAGGGAAGAACATAGGAGAGGGCCGGAGAGGGGAAAGGGGGAAGAACAGAGTGCTGGTGGACGAAGGGTTTATATAGGACGACCTTTAGTACCGGTTCGTGGCTAAAGGTACTGGAGGGGCCCCACTCTGACAACATCCTGCCACCACTCTCATTAGTACCGGTTCGTGGCATGAATCGGTGCTAAAGGTTCGCCACGAACCGGTACTAATGAAAACGGCCCGGCTATCCGTTGGAACCGGCACTAATGTATACATTAGTACATTAGTGCCGGCTCAAATACAAACCAGCACTAATGTGCTTCACGTTTGACCATTTTTCTACTAGCGTGACTACGCTCATCTCAAAGATTGGACGGGAAGTAATCAAACACGTATACGCACGACTAATTATTCGCATTTCACAAGATCCGAAACGGTTTGAGACTTCCGAGCAAATAAGTGCACGTAAGTATGGCAATGATCGGTGGGTCGGGCGTGGACAGCCTATGGCGGCTCTACGCTGACCTCAGAGACCGCATTGCATTTGCGTTACATGGATCGGACCAAAATGGTGCGAGGTTTCCGAGCAAATGCATGCATGCATGAGAGATCGATCGATGACAGCCTAGGAGTATATATGAACTAGCTAGCTGCTAGCAGTCCACGTGCACGCAACGGGCTACTTTGATTTCTTCTGCCATTCTAAGACTAGCATACACATTTGCACATGTAGGTGGATTCTCATGGCTTGTGAGGTAAAGTCTACGTACTTACCTTACCCTATGGTTGATTATTATAGGGATGCATGCAGACCATAGATTAAGTAATTAACTCAGCTAACCTAGCTAGCTCAGACGATAGATTAAGTAGCTGCAGGCATATATAGGTACAGCAACTTTCATGTGTCTTGGTTAAAAGTACTAGATGGTACAACTCACCTAGAGCATATGGACAATGCTACATCTTCGCAAAACAACCTATGTGCTTGATGTGCAACATCACTACTAGGAAAAGGGCTATAGATAGGATTGATACTAATGGCGCATCATGGAAGCAGTGCGCCACTACTATATACTAATGGCGCACCGGTTGGTGATGCGCCATTAGTGTGTAAGACACTAATGGCGCACCAGAAACAGGGTGCGCCACTAGTATTAAATTATTATTTTTCCATTTTTTCATACATACTAATGGCGCATCAGGTCGAAGTGCGCCATTACTAGTTCTAAGTAGTAATGGCGCACCAAGCAGACAGTGCGCCATTACTGTAAAAAAAATATTCTTCTTTTTTTTGCAAAACTACTAATAGCGCATCGTTTCACAGTGCGTCATTACTAGTTTAAACTACTAATGACGCACTATTATCCGGTGCGCCATTAGTATATATATTTTTCTTTACTTTTTTGCAAAACTACTAATGGCGCACCACCAGGGTTACTAATGGCGCATTTGCTGGTGGTGCGCCATTACTAACCTGGGACCCCAACAAGATATTTTGGACAGCCCACACCTACCCACTCACTTTCCCCACTTCATTCCCTCCACCTCCTTCTCCAAGCTTTCGGCCATCTTCTCCAAGCTTTCGGCCATCTTCTCCACAACAAGATATTTCGTACAATGACCGAGGCCAACAGAGGACGGACGGAGATATACTCAAAGAGCACAACTCATGTTTCACGCGTTGGTTCAAGCAGAATCTTCTGTCGTACCCTTTACATGAAGATTCTTCCGCGGAAGAACAACTCATATTCGCCTTGTCACAGGGCGCCGAGCACAACCTGATGACCTATGAGGCGTACGATATCAACGGCTACACATTCTTCACCGAGGACAAGGACATGAAGAGCGATGGTTATCGGAACTCCGGAGTAACGATGGAATCCTACACCGGTAACGACAAGGACAGATACTACGGAAGGATCAAGGAGATCTGGGAGCTGAGCTACGCTGGAGAGAAGGTCCCGATGTTCCGTGTCAGATGGGCCAAGAGCGTCCTAAAAGAAGACCGGTATTTCACCACCATGGATATACCCGAAGCCAAATCCAAGACCGCGGGCGCAAACGTCACCGCAAAAAATGAGCCATGGGTACTGGCTTCCCAAGTGGACCAATGCTTCTTCATTAGCGACCCGTCAAAGCCCAGTCGTGTTGTCGTGAGGAGAGGCAAAAGGAAGATCATCGGAATGGATGGAGTAGCCAATGAGCAAGACTTTGACAAGTACGGCGACCCGAAGATCGAACATGACGACGACGATGAAGTAGCAGCACACACCACAAGAAGAAGCAGGAGCACCCTACCTAAAGGACGTCCGTTCCACAGAAGAACTCCATTTGTCAAAAAGAAGGGCAAGAAGATTGTGAACAGATAACTAGCTAAGATCGATTGTATTTAAATCGTAGTCTTCATTTCTCGATTGTATTTCATGGGCACTTTTTGATATCATGAATATTTTTAAATTTCATGGGCACGTTTTGAATTCATGAGGACACTTGATCTCGATCCCCCTTCATCTCGATCTCGATTCCCCCTCCATCTCGATCTCGATCCCCCTCCATCTCGATCCCACCCGCACCCTCCCCCGCTAGCTCCACCGCCGCCGACGACCCACCGCAACCCTCCCCCGCTCCACCGCCGCCGACGAGCACCCGGCC
>NC_041384.1:12493065-12537083 GCF_002162155.2 Triticum dicoccoides | reverse complement strand
CACCGCCGCCGCCGATGATATTTTCAAGTAACAAATTTGAACATATTTTTTAAAAATTATGACTGTTTTTATAAAAAATATTACTGTTATGATTTAAACAAGTTTGAACATATTTAAACACCAATAAATATCAAAAACAGCATTTAAAATGCATAAAAAAATATCGGGGAGCCTAGGAATCAAACCCAAGACCTCCTGGTGTGTGTACTGCGTGCTGACCAGTCGGGCTAGTGGGTGGATTCTGTTGTAGATAGGGTTAGGCTGTAGATATGGTTAGTGGGCTAGATTAAAACAAAATTCTAATGGCGCACCGAGGGGAGGTGCGCCATTAGAACCCTCCCCCTAGCTATCCTCCCTCTCCCTCGCCAGATCCCCTTCGACCCTCTCTCCCTCGCCACCAGATCCACCCGCGCGCTGCCCCGACCCCCGACGCCGCCGCCCCGACCCTCACCGGACTCCAACCCCGCCGCCCCCGCGCCCCCACCCCCGCCGCCCCGACCCTCGCCGGACTCCTCCTCGCCGTCTGCGCCTTCTTCCACCTCCGGCCACCGCGGCCTCACCGTCTGTGGAGGTATCTGCTCGACGGACGCGCTCCTCGACGGCGGCGCGAGCCTCCCCGCACGGCTGCTGCTCATCGACGACGGTTAGTCTCTGTCCCCCCCTCCCTCTCTCCCCCGCTCATCCCCATGCCCCCACGGGGCGGTGACCTAGCTAGGGTTAGGAGCAGGAGCTCGCTGCCGCCGCCCCGTCGTGCCGCTGCTGCTGCTTCTTGCGGCCGCCTTTCCCGCACGCTCGTGCGCGGACGCCGGGCCCCACGTGCTCGTGCGTTGCCGCCGCCGCCGTCACGCGGCTGCTGCTTCTTGTTGTCAGTTTGCTGCAATACCTTCAATTCCTGCCACGCTTATCTTCAATTAACCATAGGGTTCCTAAGGTTTCTCAGATAGAGATATAAGTAATGGCCATTATAGATAGATGCGTGCAAATCACATGTTGTTAAGATTTCCATACATGTAGCTACCATTTGGTCATACAAATTGGTGCTCTTGCATATTGTTTTTGGTCCTTATAAATTGTTTAGTAGTGTTCCTGGAGGATGACTAAGGAATTAGTGCTCTGTTATGATTTCTTGATAGAATTGTCGAACTACTGTCCTATGTATTAGTACTGATTATTTGGGTCCTTATCCTTGCTTCAAAGGATGCTGGTAGGTAAATCGGTGGCCTTATTAACCATGCTATGCCATTGTTAGCTGTAGTAGGAGAGTGCCTGCTGATTAGTGTTTATTTGCTTTCTTGGCGCTTAATTGGTTATTTGTCTGAAGTAGTGTTAGTTCTAATCATGATTGTTGTGCTTATGGCTTTAGAAAATGATAAACTGATTGAATCTGATAGGCAGGTGTCCTTTTAGATTTTGTTGGTAAATCTGTTTTATTCAATGGTTATTGACAGTAAATTATCATTCCTATTTTAGGAAGGTCTATTCCTGCAATATCATTGTTACCTTTTATTTGGACTACTACTGCTAGGACTTGCTCCAAATTTTAGGATTTCTTTTCTTTTAGGATTTATTTTCTTCTAGGACTAGGTTTTTATTATTTTTCTGTTGTGATTGTTTTTTGAGCTCTTTCTTTTTCAGAGATTTGTATAGTTTCAGAGATTTGTATAGTTTCAGAGATTTGTATGACCAAAGATACAGTTCAAATTTGAATTGTTTCAGAAATTGGTATGACCAAAGATACTATTGTATATAAATGGGCTGCTGTAGAACTGTTCCTTATCTTTACAGTGTTGTTGTATAGAAATATGCTGAATTTTCTGCTTTGATTGTTGCTCAAAGAAATTTAGCAAAAAAATGGGGTCCTGGGAGACGCCGCTGCTGCTTGAGGCCCTTGAGAGGCCCTTCGTGTCGTGATGATTTTGCAGGTACCCCGAGAGGCCCTTGAGTTTGCCGGAATGTCAATTAACTTCCGTTTCGGCAAATTCGGGTACTTCATATGTCCTATTTTCAGCAAAGGTCATGCTAAAATTTTCCGTGAATTTTAGCATGACTTTGCTAAAAAAAATGGACATATGAGGTACTTGCTACTAATGCATGGGCCGGGGTATCTTAGTACTTAATAAAGTAGGATCAACTGCCCCTTTATTCTTGCTGTATTAAACCATAGGTGGCAATAGAGCCAAGTGATTAGGCCCAACCTAGGGTGCCTCGGCATTGATAAACCCTAAATGATGAAAACTTAACTTGGCTGCCCCGGATGCCTCGGTGTCGATGAGAACCTAAATGATGTACGCTTAGGCTTTTAGGGTGCCTCGGCGTCGACAAACCCTAAATGATGAAAGCTTAGGCTTTTAGGGTGCCTCAGTGTCGACAAACCCTAAATGATGAGACCATGAACTTGTTCCTTGACAATAACCAACTTTTTGACCAAACTTTTTTCCTATTTAGAGCGAAACATGGCCCACAACGATGAGGCCGGTGGTTCGGGCGGCAAGCAATTCTGGGAGCTGTCCCAGGAGATGGAGGAACAACCTCACCGCTATGAGGACGCCACGGAAGACACCGATCCTGATTACACAACCCCTAGTGGTGTCGGGGATGACACCACTGATGGTGCCGCCGAGGATGCCACCACTGATGATGGCGGCGCACACACAGATGGCAGACAACCGAAGAAGCAAAGGAAGGACCGGCGCCCGAATGCGCTCCGCACCGTCAAGGAGGAATTCACTCAAGTGGACTCCGACAGGAATCCAACGGAGCCCAAACATATAGTCAAGGGGTACTCGGTTCAGCTCGGGTGCATTCTCCGGAGCACCGTCTCGATCAACACCGAGAACCTTAGGCATAAGGACCGAGGAAATTTGCGCAACCTCCTCTTCACCCCCGCGTAATTAGCTCCATATGGTTGCACTCTAATTAATCCCCAATATTTCTAAATGGTTCACGTTCCTTTCGCAGGACACTGAAAGCAGTAGCGCGGGGTCGTCTAAGAGCTCCCCTTTCGGCACCCCTTTAAATAGGGTGTTGAACGTAATGAAAAACAAGGATAAGCTCACTAAGCCGACGTCAGCTGGTCGTGTGGCTGGCAAAGGCTTGTCCACAAAATGGGGGTCATACTATACCGCTGGTGTGCGGAAGGATAAAAAGACCAGCTCGGAAAGCCAGACGCACGAGGTTGAAGAACTCAAGGCACAAGTGGCGTGGATTTCGGAGCTTGTCCAAGAGCAAGTGCAACAACAACTTGGAACGACGCTCAACGCAATGGTGCCTACATTGATTCATGGGCTGACGACGTGGATTGCGGGCGGCCAATAGGGGCCTCCCCCGGTTCCCAGCTTCACGGCCAATAACTCGCACAGCGCGCAGGCGGCTCCATTGGTGTCTCCGGCGGCGCCATTGGTGTCTCCGGCGGCGGCGCCATTGGTGTCTCTGGCGGAGGCGGTATTCGTGTCTCCGGCGCCGGCACGGGCATTGGTGCTTAATGCACCCGGGTGTACGCCGGCCGGCACCTCGCCAGCAAGCGCCCCCTCCGTCAGTTGCACGCCCGCCGTTGGCGGTGCCTCGACATTAGCTAAGCTCGACGGCATCACGGTAACTAAGCCTCTTGGCCGATGACTTCATCTCCTTGCCTTTGACTGGGCATCCCTGACGCCCTGTACATGTTTTCGCAGGGCACCGCCGACGTTCCTTGCACTCTTCTGCACTTCGTGGGCGCCGAGTTGGTCGATGTCGCCAAGGGTAGAATCGTTCAACCGAGCAACCCCATGTTCCACGGTAATCCGATGCCACCCATAATGTATAGGGTTGAAGTGGTTCGGGTGCTGCCAGGCTGCGACGAGCTGTTACCTCCGATTCGACCCGCTGGGGCCGATGAAGAAGATGAGATAACCCTCAGCACCTGCATAAACTGGCCCCTGCTTTGACCGAAGATCCAGATTCCTTTGGGGGCGGGGGACACCACCCCACAGACAAGACCGCCAGTCGTGCCGGCGCCAAGCCATGGCAAGAACGCCGCAACGCTACCGGACCTGCCGGACATCCCTATGGCACGGGATCCGAACAGCCCTATGGCACAGGATCCGGACGGCGACGACAACGACGACGGTACATTTACCAAAGTTGATAAGTACTTTGCCGAACATGGGTAAGCTGACGAGTTCTGCGGGCCTCTTTCTCAAGAACCCAACCAAGACGACCGCGATCTAGCTGGTACGATGGAGAAATCCAATTGCAACAGGTGTCATCTGGCGTTCAGTTCTCAGGACACGCCTCCAGCTTCCGCCTTCACCGAGCCTCAGATAGCTGAGGTGCGAAATATTATCAGCCCAACACGCTCAAGAAGGCGGTCTGTGAGCAGAACTCGGTCCCATTACAGGAGATCAAGAAGAAGGGACGGAAACGAAAGACTAACAAGGGTGCCGGTGCGAGCCAGCCGGCACCGAGTTCGATCCGTGCTCAGGACGGGCCACCTTCACCTAAGGATATCTCGAGGAGGGTGCATGTGGCGGGTAGGGCGATGCTACCGCCAAATATGCTGAATGCTGCAACCGGTGCTATGCGGAGTCTGCACGACAGTGTTCTTTCTTTGGAGAAGCGGCGTCTCAGAGAGAAGGATGTGGCATACCCGGTTTTCGTGGCCAAGGTGCCAGAGGGCAAGGGCTTTGTGGATGGCGACATCGGGGGTACGATCGTCCTGCGGTTTGATGACATCTTTGCTATGTTTAACCTTCATCCACTGCACTATGTTGGAAATATGCCCTAGAGGCAATAATAAATTGATTATTATTATATTTCCTTGTTCACGATAATCGTTTATTATTCATGCTAGAATTGTATTGATAGGAAACTCAGATACATGTGTGGATACATAGACAACACCATGTCCCTAGTAAGCCTCTAGTTGACTAGCTCGTTAATCAATAGATGGTTAAGGTTTCCTGACCATGGACATTGGATGTCATTGATAACGGGATCACATCATTAGGAGAATGATGTGATGGACAAGACCCAATCCTAAGCCTAGCACAAGATCATGTAGTTCGTATGCTAAAGCTTTTCTAATGTCAAGTATCATTTCCTTAGACCATGAGATTGTGCAACTTCCGGATACCGTAGGAGTGCTTTGGGTGTGCCAAACGTCACAACGTAACTGGGTGGCTATAAAGGTACACTACAGGTATCTCCGAAAGTGTCTGTTGGGTTGGCACGAATCGAGACTGGGATTTGTCACTCCGTGTAAACGGAGAGGTATCTCTGGGCCCACTCGGTAGGACATCATCATAATGTGCACAATGTGATCAAGGATTTGATCACGGGATGATGTGTTACGGAACGAGTAAAGAGACTTGCCGGTAATGAGATTGAACAAGGTATCGGGATACAGACGATCGAATCTCGGGCAAGTATCGTACCGCTAGACAAAGGGAATTGTATACGGGATTGATTAAGTCCATGACATCGTGGTTCATCCGATGAGATCATCGTGGAGCATGTGGGAGCCAACATGGGTATCCAGATCCCGCTGTTGGTTATTGACCAGAGAGTTATCTCGGTCATGTCTGCATGTTTCCTGAACCCGTAGGGTCTACACACTTAAGGTTCGATGACGCTAGGGTTATAAGGAATAGATATACGTGGTTACCGAATGTTGTTCGGAGTCCCGGATGAGATCCCGGACATCACGAGGAGTTTCGGAATGGTCTGGAGGTAAAGATTTATACATGGGAAGTCCTGTTTTGGTCACCGGAAAAGTTTCGGGTTTTATCGGTAGCGTACCGGGACCACCGGGAGGGTCCCGGGGGTCCACAAAGTGGGGCCACAAGCCCCGGAGGGCTGCATGGGCCAAGTGTGGAAGGGGACCAGCCCCAGGTGGGCTGGTGCGCCCCCCACAAGGGCCCAAGGCGCCTAAGGGGAGGAGGGGGGCAAACCCTAAGGGCAGATGGGCCTTAGGGCCCATGCCTGGTGCACCTCCCTCTCCCCTCCACCTGGCCGCCACCCAGATGGGATCTGGGGGCTGCCGCCACCCCTAGGGAGGGAACCCTAGGTGGGGGCGCAGCCCCTCCCCTCCCCCTATATATACTTGAGGTTTGGGCTGCCCAACACACATGAGTTCTTGACCTCTCCCTGGCGCAGCCCTACCTCTCTTTCTCCTCATATCTGGCGGTGCTTGGCGAAGCCCTGCTGGAGTACCACGCTCCTCCACCACCACCACGCCGTCGTGCTGCGGCTGGATGGAGTCTTCCCCAACCTCTCCTTCTCCCCTTGCTGGATCAAGGCGTAGGAGACGTCACCGGGCTGTACGTGTGTTGAACACGGAGGTGCCGTCCGTTCGGCACTAGGATCATCGGTGATTTGAATCACGACGAGTACGACTCCATCAACCCCGTTCAATTGAACGCTTCCGCGTAGCGATCTACAAGGGTATGTAGATGCACTCTCCTTCCCCTCGTTACTGGTTTCTCCATAGATAGATCTTGGTGACACGTAGGAAAATTTGAATTTCTGCTACGTTCCCCAACACACTACACCTTCGTTCGGCTGTTTTCGCTGAGTATGGAGATGCGGATCATTAGAGACAAGACCCCGGACATTGTGATAGTCGACCCCTTCTACATGTGTGCCAAGCACTTGAGCAGCGCTGGGGACCGCCAAGTTGCGAGTTCACACCTCGAAGGTGTCATTCTGGCAAACCCAGATAAGGATAACTTCCTTGTGGCTTACTTTCCCGAGTAAGTCATCCCTTAATCGCCCCGTAACATATGATTTTTTAGATTTCGATCGTTCTTTTTTTTCTAACATTCCATGTTCTGTGCAGTGACACACATTGCACACTCATTCTCTTAAGCCCGAAATATTCCATGGCCACGTATTTAGACCCGAACCGTAACTCCAAGATAGACTACACAAATGTCAAGAAAGTTCTTGATGATGTTCTCCCCGCCTACGCCAAATCTGGAGGCACCTTCACCAGGGCAGTTCGTAAGTACGACAAGCACATGTTCTCACACAATACGAAATTCTGCTGCGTCAAGCAGCCGCCTGGCGATCAGAAGGATGCCTACTACGCCCTCCATCACATGCGAGTGATCGTAAGGGACCATCATCAACTTCTGCTACCAGATAATCTGAAAGATTGGGCCGCGAGCTTGTCAGCAGTTCAGGACGCGGACCTCAGACAAGAATTCTTTTGCATCTAGTCGGAGTTTGCGGACATCATCCATCAAGATGTCCTTCATACCTCGGGGCAGTTCTTCCTCAGATATCAACCGTCCAACAGTGAGATAGATGAAATGCTACAAATGCAGGGTGACGACGACCGCGATTTCATGACCATCACGACAGACGGCGGCTTCATCCACGTTCCTGTCCGATGAGTCGAGTCGAAAGTAGTGATGTGTAGTTCCGAAACATTGATTGGCTCATGTTGTAGTTATACTTTAATGAATTCGTATGTCTCTTTGGTTTGGACAGTCGTTCAACTTAGATGTAATCGATGCTATTTATTAGTAGGACCATGAATCGTGCTATTAATGTCTTGCTTTTCTCTTCTGATCCTTTTGTTGCATACTTACATATTGCTTATCAATTGTCTGTTGTTTGGCTTGTGCATAGAGATGCCGTCGTATGTCGTGTACAAGGGTAAGGTTCCCGGAGTCTACGACGACTGGGAGGAGTGTCGGAGACAGGTTCACCATTTCAGCGGTAACAGTTACAAAGGGTACACCATTAGGGCGGAGGCCGAATGTAGATACACCCGCTATCTAGAGGGAGAGAGGAGGGAGCGTTGGAGAAACCGGATGAAGACCAGTTTGATCGCGATGATGCTCATCGTGATGACCACAGCTCTCTTCTATGTGATGGTAGTTTAGATGATCGATATCGACTTGTAATGTGAAGGCAAACTCGATACTCGCGGTCTTGAGACTTGTAATGTTTTATCTTTGTTCGGTCTTTTGAATTCGAGGACTAATATGATGAATTGTATCCGGAGACTAATCTTCTATTGTATTCGATGAATCTGATGTTGCTGTGTGCTGCTGTCTATATTCTGTCCAATAATATATTTTGTAACCTGTGCAAAAATCAGAAAGAAAAAAAATAAAACCTAATATTCATACTAATGGCGCACCGCACAAGACACTAATGGCGCACTGTGATCATCACACTAATGGCACATTAACTGCTGGTGCGCCATTAGAATGCCAAAGCACATGGGTACATATGGCCCCCTGGGAGGCATTCTAATGACGCGCTGCAGGCTATACTAATGGCGCACTACCTGGTGCGCCATTAGAACACCAGATACTAATGGCGTGATGTCAGTGGCGCACCGGTAGTGCGCCATTAGAAGGCAAATTCGGTGCGTCATTAGCATGCATTTTCCTAGTAGTGCATGGACAACCATGATTGGGAGTAGGAGATTGAGGGGCCCACCCCCTGAAATGGGGTGGGGGGGTGTTATTGTTAGGAAGGGTGCGTTACTGTTCGTAGCTTCGTTCGTAGATGGAGCATTGTCGAGAGCATATATCTAGCTGGCTGGCTAGTTGATGAGAGAGATTTGAAGAACGTAATTAAAAAAAAAAACATTGCAGCAGCAGTGGTTCTCTGCTGCGCTCAAGACATGCGTGCCCTACGCACCATGAGTTGCTGTCGATCACGGTGCAAACATTACGAGTCAATAATGGAGAATATCCTCATAAAACTATTACTGCATCAAGCTAGCGTGCACACGCATGGATGCATTTAATCGTGTGGTTTATCATCATCATCATCATCATGCACCCGACGCCGTGGAGCGCGTACGTACGTAGAGCAGAGCCGATGAGATGTGCGAGGCGAGGGTGTGACAGGCTAGGCTAGAAGATGCTAGTTGACTGGAGACATGCATTAACAATTTGCTAGTTGACTGGAGACATGAATTGTATTTGAACATAGTTTCCAATTATATTATTTATTATGACATGCATTAACAATTTGTTAGTTAAATTTAAGGTTAGAGTTTAGCACAGAATACAAATGGGACTAATAAACCAGGACGGAGTTCAAAAGGTACTTCGAACTTGGAACGAGCATGAAGAGATTAATGAGGCTTCTTTCTCTTTTCAGTTTTTCTGGCGGATCTGCCGCGCAAGATCTTTGGTCTTCCCCTGGAACCGATGAAAAAAAGTGGATCGCTTCTTATGTACTCACTCAGAATGATTCTTCTCTATCTATACTTCATGGTCTATTAGAAGTAGAAGGTGCTCTGATGCAATCCTTACCGACAGAAAAAGATTGCAGTCAGGTTGATAACAGTTGAGTGACATTACTTCGTCGGTCCGAACTAAGGAATCTGTTAGAAATGTTTTGAAATGGATATTGTTCTCTCTTTGATCAAGGATTGCTAGATGAAAAGAAGTGGAGTTTGAAAAAGGGAACGGAATGCTCAAACCGGAACTCCTAGAGGAACGAATTTTCAATAGCATAACTTGGGCTCCTAGAATATGGCGTCCTTGGGACAATCTATTTGATTGCAGGGTTTTGTTCCGAAGCAAAGATATCCTCAAAGGCCGGTTCATTCGTCCTATTCTAATATTCAGGACCAAGAGGTGTATGTTGCGAATGAACTACACTGCTGCCGCAACGGCAAAAATAAAAAAAAAATGTCTCAGCTGTGGCCACAGCAAAAGAAAAAAAAAAGAACTGTCGGTTAGGCTGCCATGGCAGCCAAAAACTCACAATTGTTTCTTACTCCCTCAATTCCAAAATATAGTGCGCCCACGCTTCCCGAGGTCGAACTTTGACAATAAATTTAACGAACGAGACCGACTGCGGCGGGAGAAAAAATTACGTAATTAAAAACTTATTTCGAATACGAATTCACTGATATAACTTTTGCCCCCGCCGCAATCGGTCCTAATAGTTAAATTTATAGTCAAAGTTGAAGCACGAGGATAAAGGAAGCACTACATTATGGAATGGAGGAAGTACCTAGCACCGGCGTCACCAACTCAATCAGCACAGGACAGGACGGCGGGACGACATGGTTGATCACACCCATGCATGTCTGCTCGAGAAACACTGGAGATCGCGAGGCCGTGTGTGCATGGCAATGGCATGGCTCCTGATCAGGTCGATGAGTCGACATGCACAGCCTGGAGAGGGGCAGGGGCTCGAGGAGGCTGCTGCTCCACCGCACGGCACAACAGCGCATGCACGCACGCACCATGCGTCCGTCCGTGGAGGTTATTATTAGCTGCTGGCTGCTGCTCCTGTTGTTACAGTGCGCAAATAGTGCTGCACGCACGCGCGCACCTATCCTTACAGTGGAACACACAGTTTGGGTGACCTAAGCGCGCACGTAATACTCCCTTCTGTCCGAAAAAACTTGTTCCAACCATATTCTTCAAATGGATATATTTAGCACTAACTTGATGCTAGATGCATCTATTTAGGATGTGTTTGGTTGAACGTGTCATATGAATGGGTTGAGACCGTCCAATTTATTTGGGATTGAACCACTCAATTCATGCGTTTGGCTGAATATAAGAGATGAGCTAATTATTTAGGACGGGACCATCAGTAATGCTCACATAGTCATGTATGCAAAGGGTGGCAATTTGATTCGACCGATTTGGTTGGGTGAAACGGTTCAGCATCTTCAAGGCATATTCTTTTTTTTTGACTTGAATCATTTATGTGCTCTATAACCAAACATGTCTATTTTTTGAACGATCTCAACCCATTCATGACCACCCTTGCAATCAAACGCACCCTTAAGGGGCAAGTTTTTTTTTGGACAGAGGAAATAGCAGAGGCAGAGCAATAGGTGGCCATCGAGGCACATCCGCACATGGATGGGACGGCGAGCTAGCCAGCCAGGGCGCAGGGCGGGCTAACTCTAGGTTCAAACTACGTACGGGTAATGAATGGTTACTTCCTTGTGGCCGGCGGCTAACCGTAACACGACAAGCTTAATTACTGAATAAACAAGCACGTGACGTGATGTATGCAGTAATGCAGAATCTGTAATGTGCATTGATCTGGAATAATGGGTTTTACTAGTGCTATATACTCTATCTAATCCCTGTAGCTAGCTAGCTTAGCTTGGCCCTGGTGAGCTGGACGACCCAACAGCATGCATGCATGCATGCATGTTGGCCAGGTCCAGTGTGATGAGTCCGTCTGGCACACGCCGCGCTTATTTACCGGCGAATGCCGGCGATGGAGACGCGTAGCACCAGTGACATTTCCGAATATGTGAGAGAAAATTCCTTAGATATAGCACTAGTACACAGTGAATATCAGTGCAGCAGTGGTACGAGCTTCCTAATTGTAGTAGTATTTTGTTGGCTTTCCCCAACATCACATGATACCTTATTTTTCTGCGAGAATAATAATTCTTGAATTACTCAAAACTTAGGAATTACAATCACGTCTGGCAATGTCTACAACGCCCTCTGGTCCTGATCCAGGCCATAGAGCAGTTTGGCCATGAGATCGACATCATAGGTCGCCATGAAAATGGCTAGCAACATTCCTGGCTCCGGCAGGCCGGGTCTTTGCACCGCTAACGTAGGCCGGCCTATCCATACAGTGTTACAACAAGTTTGGTTTGCTTGCAGTGTATTTTTCTTGTCATTTCCAACACATTATTACCTCCTCTTCTTCTTCTTCTTCTTCTTCTTCTTTCACAGTGTTTTGTCCTTGTTTCTATGCCTGTCCTTTTTTGGGTGTAGGACTATCACCTCACCTGGGTACTGTACATCCTATGAAAGTAAGAACCTATTGAAGCTTTGATTCACATTTAGTTTTTCTTTTACCAAAGTGGTAAGGCGCGGCACTCCCTTGGAAGTAGGGGTCCGGAGTCAGGAGAGCCTGGCCTCGTGGCAGACGGACCAGGAAGACATCGCACTTATTAGCACCAGGCGCTGGCCATTGGTCGGGCGGCCAGCCGGTCAACGTACCTCTCATCTCTTGCATGCATGCGATGCGGTCAGCCCGGGCAGCAGCTGGGTGGCCGTACTGGTACGGCTGCACTGCACGTCTGCGCCGGCCGACAGCCAAAGTTTGAACAAGATTGATGCGTGCATGCTGACGCTATGCATGATCGCAGACGTCGTCGTCGTCGTTACTCATTAACCCACGCCGAGGTGCAGGCAGGACCTGCTGCTCTCTGTCTCTGTGCGCCGCTTGCCCGTATGCACTACCTCTCGTTGATAACCTCTGGCATTTTGGTTTAGCAATGCATATGCATCATGCATGGCATGGCACCCGTCCAGCTGGTCTAACCAGCCAGCTCGTCGTTCGTGAGAATGCCAGAACATGCAGACCAATAGATCGTGGTAATTAATTACGCCGGCGTTGGAGGAAAAGAAAGATGCCATCAAGATATGCAAGAATAACGCACGCCGCGCATTTGACCGGGCTAACGGGCATGTTCAATGAACGGCAGACCAGCATTGGCAAGAATACATACTAGCTTAGATCTCTCATGCACGCACCGCCATGATGCATGTTTGTTCAATTAATGGCGGCATATGATCCAAACTCGACGCGACGGGTACTAGCTATTAACAAGTACTCCCTCCATTCAGAAATGGATGTATTTAGATGTATATTAGTTCTAGATATATCTTCATCCATTTTAATGACAAGTATTTCCGGACGGAGCGAGTACATGTAACTACCAGCCCATCTCGGCGCACCCACGCACGTACTACCACAGTAAGTACATTTGACCTAGTACCAGTTGCGCCATATGCCATGCAAGCAACGCACGCAACCTAATAAGATTCCAGTACGTTGCATGTTTTTTTTTTTGGAGTAACAGTACGTTGCATGTTAAACACACATTTATATAGCTGCCAAGCCGGCCGGCCGGCCGACCGGAGGTACACATGATATCTTAATTAGTATAGCATATATCCACCCGTATATATCAACCGATCTGTGGAGCAAAGTAAACCACGCGGGCGCGGCTTAGCTAGATCCGCATGCCGGCCGGGTCAACTTCTGAGTTGCTCGCGCGAAATCTGGAGGATATCACTCCAGAACATGGACGCATGCTGCATGGCGATTAGCCCACCAAACCGCATCTTGAGGATTTTTTTAATTTTTTGTTTTGAGAACCGGATTAATTGCTGGTAGTTCCTGAATGAACCAACGTGGTCCAGGAGTGACAGCACTGCGGCACATGTTTAGGTGGGCAATTCCTATTCAACGCATATATATACGTCCATGTTTTAATTTTTTTGAGTGTCATATAGGTCAATGTTTGTCCGCCAGGGCTATATATCGCTTACTGCGATGGTACCTTCCGTCTCGCCTGAAAGCTTTCCGCAGTTACTGGCCGGGCCAATATGGGTTCCTGCTGGTGGGGTTCTTATCTGTGGTTTTTTTCTTGAAGTTTTTTTTTCGGTGTTCTACATTTCATTGCCAGTTTTTTTTTCAGTTTTCTCGGTATTACATTTTCTTATTTTTGTCCAATTTTGATTGGTTTTTTTCTGTGTTTTTCATTTTCTTTGTTTTTTACCGGTATTCTTTGTTTTCTATACTTCTATTTATTATAAACAGGTTGTAAATCTTTCATATACATCAGCAACATCGATTTATACAAGTTTAATATTTTTAAACTACATGATTAACAATTTTCCAAACATATGCTTTGATGTCTACTATTTTATTCATACACATTTTACATATGCATCTCAACCATTTTTTTCATACACATTTTTCATATGCATCTCAAGCACTTTTTTCATACACATTTTACATTTTGCACATGTATTTCAACAATGTCCAAATATGTGGGCCGGCCTAGGTAGTTCCTCGTGTTGTACTTCTTTACATTTATCCCATTGTTCATTTTTTCTTTTCTTTTCTATTATTTATATTTCTGAAAAACATACTTTAATTTTAAAAATGTTCATAGAACGTCTAAAATATGTTGACGTACATTAAAAATATCATCGCATAACTTTTAAAAATATCAATAACATTTTTAAAAGTTTATTACAATTAATAAATATCGATAGCATTTGGAAAATGTAAAAAAAATATGTGTTTGAAACTTTTTAATCATTTATATGAAGAAAGAAAGCTAAACATGTATAAAAATGTTTCACGTATATACAAAATATGTATAAACAGATTAGACAACAAAACATATACTTAAATAATGTGTATATTTTTCATATGTAAACGAAAAATGTATAATATATATGAAAAAGGTAGAAATCAAAACATCATGTTCTTAAAAAATGTTAGTCATATCCTTAAAAAATGCTCCTTATGTTTACGGAAATTGTATAATGTGTATGAAAATACATCAATACATATATGTAAACAAGCATTCTATTTATGCACTTGAACCTTTTGAAGTATAAAAACATGTTCTTGACGTATATAAGAAATGTACGATATGTATGAAAATATAGACTTGTGTTGAAAATAGGAGTAGACATCAAAACATTTATTCTAAAATAACGTTAAGCGCGTATTCAAAAAATATTAAACATATACAAAAAATTGTTCTTGATGTATACAAAAAGCTACGTGTTTGAAAAAAACATAGACATGTGTTGAATAAAAAAGTAAAAAAGAAAAACCAAGTAAAAGCTAAAAGGAAACAAAATAAAACTGAAGAAATGAAGGACCAAGGCGAAACAGTGAGTCGGTAACTCCCACTCCAAAAATCCCAAGGCCAACAATAGGAAGACCAAAACTAGGCCAAATCGATTACTAGAATCTATAGCTTCTTCCTGAATGTCCACGATATTAACAGGGACAACTGGCAAATTTAGTCATCAGCTAGCGTGGATCGATTATCGTGACACGCTCACTCTCTCATCTCTTCCTTTGTCCCATTCTTTCTTCCGGACAACAACACAACTACACAAGCAATGGGAATGCAAGAAGACACAAGCATGCACTTAGATGTCAGACTTCGAGCACCGGATCCTCCCAGTGGCCGAGGATGGTCTTGTGGGTGCTGAACGACGGCAACTCGTCGTCGATGTCTCCGTCGATCATACCGTGGCCCGGAATGGGCGGCGATGACAGCCTCGCGCCGAACCCGCCCCCCTCCTCCGTGTTCTCGGGCGCCTTGGGGTCCCCCGGCTTGCACGTCTTGTCCTGGAGCGGATTGCACACGAGGCCGCCGGTGGCGTTTGCGTGCCTGGTGGCGAGCAGCGCGCACGCGAGCACCACGGCGAGCATCAGCGACACTCGCGCGGATGGCGCCATGGCCATGTTGGTTCTACTATGCACGGCGGGTGGTGTGCGGAGGCGGCACAGATGCAGGTGCGTGTCTGGTGAGCAGGAGGAGAGGCGCGGCGGCATGCGCTTTAAAAGGCGGCGATGGGATGCTGGATTTAGCCGAGAGATGCGATGGTTGCGGAGGCTGCTCGGTTTGTGTGGCTGGGCACCGTCCCCATGGTTACGCTGGGAGCGGGTGTTCATGAGCTGATCAACGACATACCTGAAATAGACGATGGATGTGTCTTCGCATGCTAGGACGCCAACACAACTTTCTACTCTTTCTATACAATAACGGAAAGACTATGGCTCAACCAATTGATTTTTCTGCATGTCTTGACCCCCTCTGTGGACGAGCAATCTCTACCCAGTTCAAAATTTTCAATTTGGACCTTTTTTCATCTGGCTCGGCTGCAACAAAGGGTTTGCTGCAGACCGACCAAGCGCGAGGGAGAGTGATGGCAGCTAAATCCAGCGATTGCCGCGGGCCGATGGACAACGCGACGGGTAGAGGCGGATGTGGATGTACTATTCATTCGTGGGGTACTGTTTCATTGCTGTCACGTGTGAGTGTCAACTTCGTGAAGCACTAAAAAATTCAAAAAAGGAGGGGGCTCCTAGCTTAGCAACTTTAATATAGTAAAAATAAAATTATTGTTATATATATACTGGAGTAATTAGCTTCAAACGGAGGACTAATAAACTGGTACTCCCTTATGGTCGACGATTAACCGTAACACGACAGAATTACTGAATAAACAAAACGTGGTGTATGCAGTAATAAAGCAGAATCGTCCCGATAGGCCGGCCGGCCACCCCTGAGGCCGCCCGTAATGAGAGTATCATAGATAGTATCATACATGCCAACTAAGCAAGTTTGATGATGTGACATAGAATTAAATGAAGAAAGAGAGGCTTGAGTATCATACTCCCTCCATCACAGTTTAAAGGGCGTATCTCCAAAACCAGAATTTTTCAAAATTAGAGAAAAATAGGGTGCACGTCATTAATTAGTCTATTAAGTGCATCGTTTTGGGAGGAATTAGCTCCTTCCGCTTACCTTCCTGGTGCGCATGCATGGTGTGAACTGAAATTACTCCACCAATGCATGCGATGGTTTCCTTCTTTTACTGGACGAGGAGGTTACTATGCGTTTGTTTGGCGATTACTTAGGCGCATATCCTTAACTACCGCAGCTCCAGCGCATCAGTTATTCCTGCCAATCGCTAGCAATCTTGGGCCGAGAGAGATGTGAGGTACGCCCTTTAAACTGTGATGGAGAGAGTATCATGATACCGTCTCATATTAAATGATGTGCTACTTTGTGTCATGCATAATAATAAATGTAGTCCTATATGATATCAACTTATGATACTATGCATTAGGGATGTAGTATCATAGACTAGTATCATATGCATGATACTAGTACTCCCTCCATCTCAAAATTCTTGTCTTAAATTTGTTTAAATACAGATGTATCAAGTCACGTTTTAGTATTAGATACATTTATATCTAGATGAATATAAGACAAGAATTTTGAGATGGAAAGAATATATGATACTCCCCATTACAACCAGCCTGATCTATGAAACATTGGTCTGGATTTACTAATGCTATCCTCTGTCTAATCCTTGCAGCACAGTGCACAGCTGGCTTGGACGACCCAACAGCTCCACTGTGATGAATCTATCTGCCTGTCTGTCTTAGCCTTTTTAGGCCATCTTCAGCGGCCACCTGCAAGTTTTCTCCCTTATCTGTTTGTAGATAAGGGGATCAGTCCACGGATACGGATGCCGAAGGCCATCATCCATTGCTAGCCGTATACATTTTAAACTCTTTTTTCAACAAATCGAATATAATTTATGCAAACACGGCAAATTTCATATAAAAATGATGGACTTCATACAAACCGGATGAAAACGGTAACATCTTGGACATATTTTAACTAAAAAGGTAAACCTATGTGCACGTACGGTCGTACGTATGGAGTTTCACTCCCACGACACGGATACACTACACTAGTCTACGGCCGGCTGTGGTGGATCCCTCTGTCTTCCCCATGTCCAACAGCTCGCTAATCGGACTGCCGGGAGTCCCAGAGGCATACTCTTCGTCCGTATCTTCCCTATGTCCGTCTGCGTCGCTCGTTAGAGTGGCAAAGAGGGTGCTTCACCCGGCGGGGAAGGGTGCTTTCATGGAGCCCAGACGCGTGCCCAAGATGGTTTGAGATAAAGAGTCGGACAGGTCGCCGGCTGTACAACCCAGCGACACGCCGCCGGTGCCCTTCCTGGCACTCAAACGGCGGCGGCCTCCCGTGTTCTACATTTCCTCAATGTTGGCAGCGGACGCGAACCGCATAGCCGGCTTCTTTCTCCGCTAGCGGGGCGCGGCTACGCGTGCATTGACAGCGGATGGCACGGTCACAGGCACGGGAGGCGCGGGACGATGCGGCGTCGTCCACGGCAGCGACGATGCCCGTACCGGCGTGCTCTGCCCTGCCGACCTGGCGCAACTCGCCGCTTCTCCGCAAGTTGGTGAAGCACGCACCAGATTGGGGTGGCAATTTGCTTCGTCGGGCTTGGAGAGGAGGTCGAGCAGCTCGCTGCCTCGCTCGTATTTGGCGGGCTCGGCGGGCCACCCAGACAGCTTTTATGCCAGAGAACTGCTCTTCCAGCTCGTCTGATGCCATCGAAAAGGTGGAGAAAATGGTGGAAGGAGGTGATGGGAAGCGGTGGAGTGCTGCGATTCTTGCCTGGCGTCTGACCTCCTTTAAATAGCGAGCCGATGGGAGGAGCTTGGTCGGCTTGTGTTTAACATCGGCCCGCTTGTGAACAGAGGTGTGGTCGGAGTAGATTTCTCGACTTCCACATGGGTTTAAAGTAGGTGTTTGAATGTGACGAGGAGGCGTGTTCAGCCGGGCGTGCAGCGGGCGACACCTAGCCGACGCGCTACTTTAATGGCGGAGGCAGTGAGAGGTCGCATCTGCCCTGAGCTGTGTTCAATGTGCGGCGGCGCGCTTTACAGCGACATGAATGTGTGCAGCTGTCACCGGGCAGGAACGCGCGTGACAGCGATCAGAAGCGGGCGTGACAGCGATCTGGACTCCCACAAAGTCTTCATATTTGTCTCTGGTTTGCGAAGAAAACGCATCTGAGTCGCCCTGCAAACCGATACAGACACATGTTGAATGGCTTCCGCGGTTTAAACTGCATAGTCCGGATGTATATAGACAGTTTGTAGATCGACGTTGTTGAAGATGTCCTTACTAGCGCGAATGCCGGCAATGGAGGCGCGTAGTACCAGTGATATTCTTTCAATCAGAAGCAGTTTGGAATACGTCCATTCTTGCTCCCTAACCGTAACCCCGTGAGTGAAATTTCGGTAGGTTTACATGGTTTGGCCTCTCCCAACATTCCATGACACCCTCTTATCTTCGATTTCTGGGCACGGGGCCGGGTCTTTGCACCGCTACAGCGTAGGCCGTCCTATCCATAGTGGGTATTGCAACAAGTTTGGATTGCTTGCAGTGTTTTTTCCTGCCATCTTAACACGTACATTACATTATTATTATTATATCTTTTTTCTTTCCCCGAATGTGTTGGTCCTTGTTTCCACGCCTGTCCATTTTGGGTGTGTGCATCTTCGATGCAAAGACCGTTTGTAGGAATGTATATTACCTCGGTACGTATTTCTCAATTCCGAATTACTTGTTACGGAAATGGATGTATCTAGATACATCTATTTTCATCGGAAGTTTCTTTCATTCAGATTTTTTTGTTCTGTTTACCAAAGTAGTAAGGCGCGGCACGTCCCTTGGAAGTAGGGGTCAGGAGAGTCTGACCTGGTGGCTGACGGATCAGCAAGAAATACCGCACTTATAGCACCAGGCGCTAGCTAGTCATTGGTGGATTCAGTTTGTCTGCTCTCTTCTCATACTCTCATCCGTGCTTCCACTTAATCTTATGATTGCTTTTTTTTCCTTTCTAATTTAATCATCTTTTTCTTTGATTTTAAAAAAGTAAGCCCGGATCTTATTTTATCCAATCAAATCAAACCATGTACGCGGGAGTATGAATAGACACATGCGAGAGGAGTAGGCAAGTATCGTGCCGCAGGCGGACCAGTGACGGTCAGCCCGCGCAGCAGCTAGCTGGCAGTACTGTACTGGTACGGATGCACCTGCACTGCACGTACGTCTGCGCCGACCGCCAAGTTTGAACAAGATTGATGCGATCACAGAACGTCCTCGTTGCTTGATCACAGAAGTAAGATGTATTTCTGTCGTGCGTGACCCACAGCGAAAAAGGAGCCCATGTTTGGCGCCATGAATTTCAGTCGCGCGCGCAAAAGTAAAGCCCGCCCCGCGCTTAGCCAATTTTTGGGCCTGGCGCTCACCGGTTAAAGTTATGGAATAAAGCCTCGAGTGAAAAAAATCCCACATTCCAGATCCAGACCCGAGCTATCTTCGCATCCCAGCCTCATCTCAAATCCCTAGCCGCCACCAGCAGCGGCGCCCCAAATTCCTCGTCGTCGCCAGCCGGCTGCCGGCCCAATCCCACCTCGCCGGATGCGCCGCAGATCTATCGCCGCCGGATGCACCTCCCTCTCGCCCGCTCCCTCCCACCATATTCGCTTGGTGACGACCAAGAACGGCCGCCTACAAATGTTGTCGTCAACCTTCCCACTACCTCCGGATGATTGTCACCGTCAACGTGCCCGCCGCTGCCGTCACTCGACCGCCATCGCATCCTTATCTGAGTGCCACCCTTCCCATCCAGGTACCGCCCCTTCCAGATCTAGGTGATGTTTTTGTATTCCCTTCTTTAGGATTTGTTTCCTTTTCCTGATAACTTTCATATGTGAGTACCTCCGGTTGGATTCACCAGAAACTACAAGCATTTTGACATCCCTCATGTGCTGGGTAATGGTGGAAGCAATGGCTCTACACACATTTGTTTTGAATAGTCCAAGCCGCCAAGATAGTTGATTTCTCTGCAAAAGATTGTACTAGAACAGAGCTACAACTGCTTTTAGAAAGGCTGTGTGAGATCTTTTTCTTTCATCTTCCAGGTTTACAGGACTTCTCAGAAACATCACTTATTACGAGGAACAAAGAAGAGTTGAGCTATTGATTGTCAAGGTAATGGATAGTACGACATGCTTGTTATCATTTAATATTTCACCAAGTTCTGAGAATATAGGCTATGCATGTCTTGCTTTCTGGTCATGTATCATGCCTTCCAATATTTGGATATTGTGTATTAACATGTAAATGGAATTTGTAATTATTGAATAAGCTGTAACAGTGGACATTAGTTACCCAATCAGTTTTCTCAAAATCGAGCAGTAAATAACAATATTTTAAATTAAGTTAGTAGGAATATTATCTTTTCATTGTTCATTAGCAGGTTCTATGTGTAACCCATCTTTTGTCTTGCGTTGGGATACCTGGTGCATCTGATTTTGACTTGTGCTTTCACCCTTGTTCCAAAGTTTATCATGAGTAATTTTATGTCATGGTTTCTCCTATATATTACAGTACCATTGGATGGCTAGTATGCTCAAGATCATCTGGTATGTTTTGAGCCAATAACTGCTATGTTTGTTCAGTCTGAATGTTCCTTTACATTCTATTTTCTTCTTATGATTTACAGTAACAGTTTGCTCTCTAACTTGTTTATCCATCCCTTTGGATTTTAGTCTCTTTAATTATGTTAGGATTTAGGAAGAATTGAGAGAACATCATCAGTGCAAAATAGAGGTTAAAGCAGGAGGTTGAGGTGGGCAGTCCATGCCAACAAATTAAATAATATTCTTCCAGATGAAGTGGTACTATTCCCCTCCATATTTTGTTGTTGTACGCACATGAACCTAGAAATTAAATATTGGTCAGCACCTATTTGAGGTCTGATTTTTCTAGTTTGCAGTTCGTCTTGATTGGGAAAAAATAATGGATTCTGGATGTACCGCCAGAGGCTTTGTTGTAATCAAGATAATTTTACTTTTGTTTCCACCCTCATCTCCAAAATTTTATCATCAATTGTCAGTCAAGTTGTCTAGTGTATATTACCAAACCATGCTTTGTCCAGTGTTCTCAATATCATGAGATCAAAATTATTGAGCGAGTAGTTGCTATGTTTGTTTAGTCTGAACATGTCCTTTTTCTATTTCTGTGGTATCTTTTATTGTTTCACTATGCAGAACCGTAAAAATGTGTTCTCTAGTTTTGTTTGTCCATACCTTTTCGTTACACCGATCAACGCAGCTAGTAGCGGAGGTTAAGTCTCTGCCACTCCTTGATTTGTTAGCGGTGCTGCTAATTTGTATCCAGCACTCAGATTAGTTGATAAAGATATCTTTATTTTCAGGAGAGGTTTGCATGATGTGAATATTTCTGCATGAGGGGAGAAGAATCTGCAAGACAACACAGGTAATTTTTTTGATCTCCCTATCTCTGAATTTCTATTGTGGTAGCTTCTATTCATCTTACCAATTCCTATGGCTTGATTTGTATGTAGTCAAGAATCGTTGTTGGCACTTGTTAGCATGACAGAAATCTGAGTGTTAAATTGCACCCAGTGAATAATTTTTTGTTAACCCGACAGCCATCTGTTTGTAGCTTCGCCACTAGCCACTAGCCACTAGCCTCTTTCTATTTCTTTGTGGTCTTTTATTGTCTCACTAGTCACTATGCAATACTGTAAAAATGTGTTCTCAAGTTTTGTTTGTCCATGCCATTTGGTTTCATACTTCATTATGTATGATTTAGGAAGCAATGAGCAGCTGCATGGCAAGTACAAGGTAGATTATCTGTACAACAAGGAAAGGCTGCAAGAAGAAGTTGAGGTTATCAATCAAGGCAAGAAATTCTACATATTCTTCTGAATGAAGAGATGTCGTTCCCTGTTGTTACATTATCAAATAATTGCATAATGCTTTGTTTTTTATTATTATGGAGGAAATGACGAATCTGCCCTTTTTTTGGAAATCTGAAATGGATATACTTAACTCCCTGTCATTATACAATACTTGCAAGAAGCCCCTAATAACTTATCTACTCAGGCTGTTAGCTGATAGTTTTTTCCAACTAATCGAGAAACTCAGGTTGTCATTTAATGGATTTTGTCAGTTGCATGGTCTGTATCAAGTCTGGGATATGATGCTAGAACAAATAACTCCGTTGTTTTGTCCTGTAAAATTCGGTAACTTTGATCTGCCAAAAACAGGTGGGATATATATGCCAATGTTATTGCGAGAAACTGAGATATCAAATAGATTATGCTAATTTTATCTTATAAATATTGTTCCTATTTCTTGTCACATTTTTTCAAGTTCAATTATATCCACTGCAGGGTAACCTTGAAGAGAAGCTTGCAACGTAAGCTACAACAAAACATTATAGAAAATAAGGTCTCACGTTGTGAGTATTTAGTTGATGCACTTGTGTGTTGTTAGATGTTGCACCTCTGTTTTCGTTGACCTTTGGTTCCTGTAAATTGTATGGAATTGTATGATGTGTGACTTTGTAACTCTTATGTTCATGTAAGCTATTGATATTGGTGCTTCTATGTTATAAGTATTTTGAGTAATGGAAAAGCTACGTTTAAATTTATTAATTTTTTTTGTTGATTGGTTTCTATTTTTTCCTGACGGTTACATATGACAGGGATATACAATTTCCCTGGTTTGCCAAACCTGACACTTACATATCCCTGTCGTGCCAAAACTGACAGGAAAATAAGGAAAACCGACAGGAATAATGTCCATGTCGGTTGGCTGACAGGCATATCTTATTTTTCCTGTCAAGCTATGGCTGACGGCTAAACCTGACGGCCGGCCGACAGGAAATACTATTCCTGTCGGTATACCCTATTTTCCTGTCGGTTTTTGGCTCACAGGAAAATTCTAGTTTCTGGTAGTGTACCCGCTTGCTTTGTTCCCACACTAGCTTGTCGATAACCTCTGGCATTTGGCATGCATCATTACATTTCGAACTTTTTAATTATAAACCGAACAAAATTTATTACATTTTTTATATAAACTAAAAAAACCCTACTCTAAACCTAATCTAATGGTCATTAGTGTTTGTTCCCTGTGTCTGGTCATGAGCCCCGAGAACTGATGCTCCAGTTATTGCCTTGGCCTTCTTTCGTTCCGCCTCGGGCCTCTCCAGCTCCGCCTTCGTAACCTCTACCTCCGGAGCCCCGGGAAGTTAAGTTGTCCATCTCCACGTCACCGCCAAGTGGCTAATCGGCCGACGATGTTCGGCCCACCAAGTTTGGCTTCAATGGGAGCGGAAGAGCGGTGGCCTTCTTGGGCCCCGAGCGGCAGCGACCTACCATGCACTACTCTTCCTCGCTCGTCGACGGACCGCGGGCGTGCTAGCTTTGTGGTCGTGGCGGCGGGGCGCGACCAGGGCAGAGCTGACGATGTCCTCCTCTTCATCGCTCTTGCCCCACACCTAATCCACCGCCTTGTCGAACTCCCTGTAGGCGGCCGCCAATTTCGCTTGATGGAGGCAGTGCTGCCAATGGTCATGGCGGGTGTCATGAGTGGGGCGATAGGAGTCGACTAGCGCCTCCTGCTCCGTCACGTCCATGTCCGGCACGATGGCCCTACCGGTGGCGAGTTGCTCCTTCGCACGCCGGTGTTCCTCGAGGAGGCCGAGGTTGTAGGACTGGTCGGCTTGCGCCTACCGAAACTTGGTCTCCTCCTCCTCCCGTAGCATGTCCGTGTAGTGCGCACGGGCTTCGCCAATGGTGAGGCACGCACGCACCGGCGAGGATGGTGGCGTCGGCTCGTCCTCCATTGGGGCATCAGCGGCCTCCGTCTGCTGGCTGGCCTGCCTGGCGACATCAATGGCGGCCATCTCCTTCTTCTGCTCCGAGGAGAGAGTGTCTCAGAGGGCTTTGGAGCACGAGGAGACCATGGCGGGCGTGGTGCGGAGAGGATAAAAAGACTGGAGGAGGATGACTACAGCTATGGCCGGGGCTGGAGTTTATATAGCGGACGGATGGCTGGGCTGCGGCGGTGAGGTTAATGGTGGATGGGAGACACACGGCGGGTGACGCCGTAGTAGGTTCCTCAGCAACCACATATCAATAATATAGAGATAGTTGGATGGTATAACACATCTGGACGGTGTGGTTCAGCCGGTTACGGGTGATTAAAGGGTCCGCGTTGGAGATGCCCTAACCAACCAGCTCGTCATTCGTTACAATGGAAAAATATACGGTCCTGCGAGAGTAGCACAACATGCACGCTGGTACTCTTAGGGCATCTCCAGCCGTTGCCCCCCCCCCAGGACGCATAAAAATCGCCCCCTGGGGGCGAGCCGGCGATACAATCGGTGCTGGGGGCGGTTTTGTGCCCAGTCGTCGCCCCCAGCTCGCCCCCAGGCGCCAAAATTGGCCCACTTTGCAGCCTAATTTCGGCGAATAAAGGGCCCATATGGGCGAGAATAGGCCCATATTCGGCGTGGTTTCGCCATGTCTCGGCGTTCAATTATCAACACAATTATTTCTTATCACATATTTCATCACAGAAAAATCAAATATTTCAACAAAATAGTACAACAACAAATAATTCAATATAAATTATATAGTTTAACAAATAAAAACTCGTATTTCATCACACGGTGTCCCCCTTGAGCCTCCATAGGTCCTCAATCAGATCTTTCTGCAGTTGATGATGCACCTGTGGGTCTCGGATCTCCTGACGCATACTGAGATAGGCAGTCCAAGTTGCCGGTAGCTGGTGATCAACTTCGGCTAGAGGACCCTGTCTGTAGTATGGTTCAGTGTCAAACACTGGGTCTTCTTGCTCGCTCTCGATGATCATGTTGTGCAAGATGACACATCAAGTCATAATCTCCCACATTTGATCTTTGGACCAGGTCTGAGCGGAGTACCGAACAACAGCAAATCGAGATTGGAGCACACCAAATGCCCGCTCGACATCCTTCCTGCAAGCCTCCTGAAGCTTTGCAAACCAGGCGTTCTTGCCTCCTGCCACAGGGTTTGAGATCGTCTTCACAAATGTCGACCATCTCGGATAGATGCCGTCAGCTAGATAGTACCCCTTGTTGTATTGGTGCCCATTGATCTCGAAGTTCACCGGAGGAGAATGGCCCTCAACGAGCTTGGCAAAAACAGGAGAGCACTGCAGCACGTTGATGTCATTGTGAGTTTCTGGCATACCAAAGAAGGAGTACCAAATCCAGAGGTCCTGTGTGGCTACCGCCTCAAGCACCACACTGCAACCGCCTTTGGCGCCTTTGTACATCCCCTGCCACCCAAATGGGCAATTCTTCCATTTCCAATGCATGCAGTCGATGCTTCCAAGCATCCCAGGAAATCCTCTTGTTGCATTCTGAGCTAGGATCCAAGCAGTGTCTTCCGCATTGGGTGTTCTCAAGTATTGTGGTCCAAACACTGCCACCACTGCCTGACAGAACTTGTAGAAACACTCTATGCTGGTGGACTCGGCCATGCGCCCATAGTCGTCGAGTGAATCACTGGGAGCTCCATATGCAAGCATCCTCATCGTTGTCGTGCACTTCTGGATGGATGTGAATCCAAGAGCGCCAGTGCAATCCATCTTGCACTTGAAGTAGTTATCGAACTCCCGGATGGAATTCACAATCCTGAGGAAGAGCTTTCGGCTCATCCGATAACGGCGCCGAAATATTCTCTCGCCATGAAGTGGAGCATCGGCGAAGTAGTCGGAGTAGAGCATGCAGTAGCCTTGGAGACGATGCCGGTTCTTTGCTTTCATCCGCCCCGGCGCCGAGCCACCTCGCCGCGGCTTTTCATTGCTCGCCAGCAGCTGGGTGAGGGCGGCGAGCACCATGAGATGCTCTTCTTCCTGGACGTCGGCCGCGGCTTCCTCCTCCAGCAGCGCAGCGAGCTCTTCCTCCTCATCCGAGTCCATCGCCGAGGCAGGCAAAACGCCGAACACCTTGCGCTCGGTGGGCGTGTACCCGCCGTTAAACCGCGCCTCCGCGGCCGGAAACGACGGCCGGTAACGCCCAGCTGCTGTGGGAGGGGCTGCCACGGCGAAGCGCTGCTATTTTCCGGCGGGGAATGGCTATCTAGCGGAGTAGGGCGGTGGCCGTCGCCGGGATATAGCTAAAGGTGGCCGAGGGCGCGGGGGGTGCGACGCAAGTCGGGGGAAGAAAACCTTGACTTTTCCCCTGTCGGTGTGGGCCAGGCGTGCTTTTCCCTAGCGCCGGAGCCCCCAACTGCTCCCCAGCGCGCCGGGTTCGGCCTATGACCGCCGAGCGGAAAAAAGGTCCGAACCGGCGATTTTCGGCGTTCTGGGAGCGTGACTGGGCCGTTTTTTCGGCGCCGGCGCTGAAAAAGTGGACTGGGGGGCCCTGTTGGGGGCGCGGCTGGAGATGCCCTTACTCCCAGTGGTTAATTACGCCGGCGATGGAGGAAAAGATGACATCAAGATATACAAGAATAATCCTTAAAATAATATACAAGAATAACGCACGCATTTGACTAGGCTAACTTGCATGTTCAATGAACGGCGGGAATATATAGCTAACTACTCTACAAGTATTTCGGTATAAAGAAAGTATTTCAGATCTCTCACGCATGCATGATGCACCAACATGCATGCATGCGTGGCGGCATATGATCCAAACTCCACGCGACGGGCATTAGTGTTTTTTTTAAGAAAACTTTCGAACTATTCATCTTCTATCACGGTAGTACAACGAACGCTAAAAATAATAAAAATTACATTCAGATTCATAGACCACCTAGCGACGACTACAATCACTGAAACGAGCCGAAAGCACTAGTTAACAGGCAACCAGCACTCCATCACGTACTACCACAGTAAGTACATTTGACCTACCAATGGCGGCACACGCCATTGCCATGCGAGCAACGTAATTAAGCAAGCTAGCTAACAAGATTCCAATACGTTGCATGTTAAACACGCACTTAGCTGCCGACCGGAGGTAAACATGAGAGCGTAGTATATGTGGAGATTACTCGGGAACATGGACTAATTGTTGGTGGTTCCTGAATGATCCAACGTGGGGCGGGAGTGACACCACTACGCCACATGTTTAGGTGCCCACTGCCAAGTGGGGGAGCCAATTCCAATTCAACGCTTATATAGGTCCATGTGTTTAATTTTTCTGAGGGTGGCAATAGAGGTACTCCCTCCATTCCACAATGTAGTGCTTCCTCTATCCCCGTGCTTTAACTTCGACCGTAAATTTAACTAACAAGACCGATTGCGGCAGGAGCAAAAATTATATCAGTGAATTCGTATTCGAAAGAAGTTTTCAATTATATAATTTTTTCTCCCGCCGCAGTTGGTCTCGTTGCTTAAATTTATGGTCAAAGTTGGATCTCAGGAAGCGCGGGCGCACTATATTTTGGAATGGAGGGAGTAGATGTTTGTCTGCCAGGGCTATACATCGCCTGGTCCGATGGTACCTTCCGTCTTGCCTGAAGCTTTTCCGCATCGACGCGCTACTATGCCAGCCCATCATGGTTTCTTGCGGGCATGGGTTTTAGGCGTGGTTTTTTCCTTGCAGATTTTTCTTCTTCTGATTTTATATGTTTCATTAGCAGTTTTCTCAGTTCTTCCTTTTTATTTTCTTTTATCTTTCTTTCGGGTTTCAATGCTTTTCTTTTGGGTCCTGATTTTCTATGTTATTTAACCATATTCTTTTTTTCTCTTTCTTTCTTTGAACACATGATTCACATAGGTTGTACATTTTTCCCCTACGTTTGGAACATTTTTTTATCCATGTTTAACATTTTTCAGATACACGATTCTAATATTTCAAATATATGGTTTCATACCCCGCAAAAAATATATGGTGTCGTGTCTGCTTTTTTCATACACATTCTACATTTTTTTGTATACTTCTCAAACATTTTTCACACGTGTTTCACATTTTTTTAGTACATGGGTTTAAAAAAGGAGTATGTGTTAAAGAGTATATTACATATACACGTTGAATGATTCTTTTAAATGATAAGAAACACTTTTTATTAAAACTACACATTTTCTTACATTTGTTTAACATCTTTTTAACATCATGAATATATTTTTGAAATGCACGAACACTTTTTTAAATTTCATGTACATTTTTTTAATAGTTTACAAGGCATTATTTATGAATTGCAGGAAATTTTATTTACATTGTTTATTTAAAAAACACGAGCATGTTTTGGAAATTTTTTATTTTTTCAAATGTCACACAACTCTTTTCATTCTATCAACATTTTAGAAAAATTACGCTAACAAATTTTGTACACTGTGTTAACATTTTTCAATTTTACATTTTCTTTTCAAAATTTAAGTAAATATAACTTTCAACATAGATGTATTGTGTATTATTTTCAAAATATGATAAAAAAGCGAATGAAAATACGAATAAAAACGAACTAACCTGAAGCTAATTTCGGCAGCCCAACTGGACATCTATGTAGGTGACGCAATGGGGCTTAGCTATACACTGCTCGTAGCGATGCGAACCGTCGCGTCACCTAAAGAGAGGTTCTACTGGTCCGGGCCAGGTAGTTTCTCCTATTGTTCTTTCTGTATGTTTGTCTCGTCGTTCGTGTTTTGGCCTTTTTGGTTTTATTACTTTTATTTATATTTCTGAAATAAAGAATATCATAATTTTAATGTTCATAGTCGGTCAAAAAATGTTGACCTAGTGTGAAAACAAATTCTCACATAACTTGCAGAATATATCGATAACATTAAATAAAATCATGATATTAATAAATTGTTATATTATTTGAAACATGTTAAGAAAATGTCTTTGAAAAGATGATAATCATGTATTTGAAGAAGGTTAAAAAACGAGGGTTGGGGCTAGGGGTGTGGGGGCAAAGGCTAAATAATTCCTGTCCAATTAACTCCTCATAGATTGGTTCGAACATAGGAGCGGGGCATTGGTCCCCTCAGCTAAATAGCTCGGCCTCTACTAGTATGTTGGTATGTTATATTCATGGTGTAAATATTTTTTATAGCAATTGGACCACCCTGACTCGAAATCCTGGCTACGCCACAGCTATGGATTGTATCAAACACAAACTTGCTAAAACCTTCAAAAATCTCATGCAGCAGTAGTTATCGGCGCTACTGATGGTGGAACAACCGAGACCGATTCTGGAGAGGAGAGGAGATATGATCTTCGACTGAAATCGTGCATCCAGCAATATCAGCAAATGCAGAGTTTATAGACATGTCGAGCAATGTGAAAAGGGAAAAAAGTGTGAAAGACGTCAAAAGAGTGGCTCCGGTAGATGGCACACTTAAGAAAAATGAAAGTTAGCAGAAGAGCTGCCAAATACATTGATTAGAAAGATGTATTACAAACACACACTCAACGAAGGAATGCACTGCATAAAGGCAAATGCCAAAAAAGAAAAATAATGGGTGTTCGGCTTATTAAGGAAAACCGAACAAAATCGTAAGCGGTGCCTACTAGCTAGATTAGACCTAAAGCCCCACAACACATTAAATGCCGGCACTTAAATTCAACGTCGATGGCAAAAGTCCTATTCCAATCCTGAGCTCAAATGCAGCTTTATGAACTGTAAAATAAAAAAAAACTTCTAATTTTTTGTTGTAGCTTTGACAAATGTTTTATATGCCTGCAAATTTTGAGCACGAAATGACATTCATGAAAAATCTTAGAAAAAGAAAATCAATAGTCCAAAATGGTTTTAAAACTAGCATTTTTAGAGCATCAAATATTATTTATTTATTTTGCGCCATGACTTCCACGGAAGTCATTTTGTGCTGAAATTTGACAAGCATACAGAACATATTTTGTTTTTGTTTTACTAATCACAAAAAAACAGAATTTTTGGAAATTTTTAACTATATTTTTTGTTTATGCTTTTTTCTGCAGTGAGAATCTTATACTCCCTCCATCCTGAATTACATGTGGCTCAAAAGGACATATCTAGCACTAGCAGTGCTAGATACATCAATTTGAGCAGTAAATAATTGAGGACGGAGGGAGTAGTTCCTCTGTTGCAGTTGTACCATCCCATGCTCTTCCATTATACGTAGTACTGGATAGTCTCTCACAGCACTGCACAATGAGTATCGAGGTCACCGTACGAACAGGATCTAAGAATGAAGACCAGGACAACCCCATCTTGGGCGATCGCAGCCAGTTTCAACAACTCGGGCATCGTACCAAAAATCGCTGTGTTTCTCAAGCTAATCTACCGTATGTATTCTGTTTATCGCTCTTCGCCTGACTGAGTGCAACGAACAAAACCTTTCTGCGCTAATCAGCTCCTCCTATGGTGGTGCCGCCTCCTGCGTGGAGCCGGCTTCGTCAGCATGGACATGTGGTCGGCGTCCTGCCGGTCTCTCGCGTTGGCCGTCACCAGAGGAGCCTCCCCGCCCGTCAGCCAGCTGATCGCCTCCCCCGCCGCGTCCTTCTCCGCCAGCTTCTTGTTGGCGCACGGCTGCCCCACAAACTGCATGCCGTTGAACTCCACGGTCGACCTGAAGAGGGTGTTCTTGATCTGCTTCGTCTTGTAGGACGGGTTGTCGTGCCCCGCCCTTGTCAGGAGGGTCTGCAGCTGGTTCTTGGGGTTGTCCCCTCCGTGCCCGCCTCCGCCTCCGCGGTCCATGGAGGCCACCGAGGCGGAAGAGATCATCGTCTTTGCTTTCTTTGATCTTGGTTCTTGACGGCCGTAGACGAACCGACCGCTGCATGGGTCCTCCGTGACCAGCAGCCGTACGGCTGACAGCAGCTCCTCGCTGGTTTGGATGTCAATCCTTGGGTTTTGAAGCTGTCAAAAACAGAGAATTGGTTGGCCAATATTAGGTAGAGCATCAGAATAAATGAGGGAAAGTCCAATAAGAGTTGGCAAATGAACTGACAATGGTATAGAATTCAGTTCCTAAAGATTACATCTTAATCCCCCAGCATTTTAGCAAGCAAACAGACCTAAAGGGGGGAAATCCCAAAAACTAGCTCATGCAAACAACTTCAACATCCACTTTCATGGGGAGAAGCATGCTCTGTCAGATAAAAACTATCTGATCAAGTCAGAAAAGATCGACTTCTGGGCGAAGCTGAAAGCGGACCAAACTTGAAAACCCAATGTGCATAAGCGGAAACCACGATGAAAGGTTTCAAACGGATGGTTACCACTGAAAGGTGCTAACTACCATTTTGGCAACCCAACAGCGTCCACATAGGAAAAGGCAGGGGAACCAATAGCATACAGCGTAATCTATCTAGTGCATATAGATAGACATGTTTATTCTGCTGTAGAAATAAAGTGTTTACAGGATATTTAATTGGAGGTCTGTTTTGAATGTCAGCAAGTAACTAAACAACACTAAAATGTAGAATGAGGAGTATTCATCTAGAATGATATATTTAAGATCAATAATTATACCTTGCAGTGGATTAAATTTTCAAGTTCACCCTTGAGATTCAAGTAAGTCGATGCAAGATCGCGACTCATGAAGAACTCCAGATATCCCCCGAGCATTTTCAAGTGTCCGTCCTGCAGCATGGAGTTTGAAGATATTCAATCTCCATTTACCAGACCAAAAGTCAAATAAGCAATGCAAAGGAACTTACCAAGCCTCCTTGTTGTATGTTTCCTCCAAAGAGCAGCAATATAGAATCAGATATCGCTGTTGAATCCCGGAGAAACACTGAATTCACCTTCACTTTCTCATTGAACACTAGCCAGGGGAATGGAATCTTGGCTTCTTTCCCATTCACTGAGCTCTGGAAACAACAACGAAGATCAAGATGAAACTTCAGCATGTACAGTCCCTGACCGCCTGATCGAAGTAAAATGGCGACATGATCACAATCATGATAGATAGAATGAATGTACTAACTTACCGAGTAAAGCATAACCTGCCCATCCTCCATTGTCTTGAGAGAAACTGATTTCTCCTTGTTCTGAATTACCAAGAAGCACATTAGGATCCAGATCAGAGAATTATAAGTGCTCTAATAGTGTGGCTAAGAAGTTCACATGCAAAAAAAAATGGTCCAAACATGACCTTTGTCCTAGGCAAACCAAAGCTATACTACTACTCCCTCCGTCCGAAAAAACTTGTCCCAAGCTTGTCTCCCAAATGGATGCATCTAGCACTAACTTGGTGCTAGATACATTCATTTGAGGGACAGGCTTTTTCGGACGGAGGGAGTACTACAACAGAGCTACAGGTGAGTTAGATGCATAAAATGGAACAGAAATTTATATAGAAGCAACTCACCACAACAGACGAAACACCTGGGTATAAACCCGCACAAATGATTGCCCGAACAAGATTTTCATCGCGACTCCATTTATTGCACATAGTCATGTTTTCATCAATCAAGCCAGTGTCCTTTAAAAGAAAGAGGAACTGCCTCCGGAGAGAATCTAGGGCTTTCAAGGTTTGCGCTGACAGAAAATTCCTCCAGCAGTAGTCATAGCCATTGCGATCTCTTTCAGCATCTCTCCATCCATCATAAGCACGAACAATCGCAAGGTGGTCACTATAGTCACGGCATGAGAACTGCAACTTAGCAGACTCTGCAAGCTGCATGGAGGAAGGCAAAACGCTGAAGTTCAATACCAAGTATACAGCACAACAGACATATTTAGATGCATTAGAGATGGAAGAGGCATACTTACATCCTTCTTGTCAAATGGTGTCATGAATGGATCTCTTACGCTAAGTCCAGCAACAATGGTTAATATGGGATCAAGGCAATTAAATATAGCCCCAAAAATAAGCATCTTGCCTAATTTAGGCTCAACTGGAAGCATAGACAGGTGTTTTCCTGAGAGTGACAAACAGCAAGTATTATAGCACACAAGTTGCAAAAGTTCCAGAATGATGCAGTAAAGAGGTGGTAATTCACAGATAAATTTAAAGGGTGGATCTGGTACCTAGAACTGTTAACTCTTCATTCTGATCGAATGCTCCAATGACTTTGAGATATTCGATGGCATTTTGTACCTGAAAAAAATATTGGAATAAATTATCAGATCATCTGAAGGCCCGAAGGACAAAAATTGTGATTGTGGCAACAAAGAGTGAAAAGAAAGGTACCGATAGAGACTCAGGTGACTGCAAAGCTCTGGATAAAAATTCTGAGATGCTCCCAAGCCGCAAACTTTTTATTTGCAAACAAAGGGATTGGAGAGGAGTTCTCAAAAGTTCCGGCAACTGGTAGTCGGCGAACACATTATATACACACTGTGGATAGAGATGGAAACATTCCCCTGATTGAACACGGCCAGCTCTTCCTCGTCTCTAAATAACCGGACATTAAAATAACAAAACAGAAAGACATGATATAAGTGTGATGACCAAACACGCTACTGAAGGTAAATCACAAGTAGCTTGCTTAACATATCCACACACACAGAATTAATTATTTAATCAAAAGTGAGTTGCACTAAAAAAATAAAATTAATCATATTCCAATAAGATAGAAAATATTACTTGTCTAGCAGAAGCCTTGGAGATCCAGGTCGGAAGCAGACAGGGAGTATTGTTCAGTGCATCATAAGATGTCTCTTTTGCTTTTCCACAATCAACAACAAAAACTACGTCATTGATAGTAATACTAGTTTCAGCCAAATTGGTGGCAAGAACTATTTTCCTTACACCAGGCTCAGGTTTGTCAAATATTAGTTTCTGCACAACAAAGAATACAATATAAGAATAAAATCATTGATATATCAAAAGACATAAATCTGTACTGTTTGCTATCCATGGCTACAGCCTGTGAATAGCCTATATGGTCTATAGCAGAATTATGTATCATGTAATAAAACAATAGGAACACATCTGATTTTACACAAAACTGTAATAGATGATAACAAAACTGCAATAGATTCACAATTCAATAAGGTCGCGGAAATTCATACTGTACATCTGCAGAACAGGGTAAATAAGTAATACTTGCTCCCTTCCTGTTTGTAAGGCCTACATGTATCCCTAAATCATCAATGTGACTAACGTAACACGAGTTATATATCGTAAAAATATACACCATTAGAAACTTCTAATAAAAATTCAACGGTATGCTCTTTGTGGCCTATAACTCATATTTCATTGGTCAAATTGACAACTTAGGGATACCCACAAGATTTATCAACTGGAAGAGAGGGAGTAGGTGACTGGAGAAAGTTCTATGAGTCAAAGGAGCATCGAAACACATAAATGGACAGAATCATGATTGCTTAAATATGTCAAATTTAACCAACACATCAGCCTAGAGAAGAATTCCCTCAAACTGCCAGCACTATCAAAATCGTGTATGATGTAGCAAGTACAAATTTAAATTACTTAACAAAGTAGACAGTAGTTCCAGTGTTACCAGCACAAGTAAATTGTAGGTATATGTATTAAACAAAAGAACTAACCATGGATGTGTTAGTAACTACAAAAGAGGAAATGGAAACATCTAAGAGGTAATACCTGCTCTGAGCTAGCCATTGAACCATGACATGCAAGCAGCAAAACTTTACTAGGGTCGCCAAGCAATGGGTTGGATTGTAGCTGATCTTTTAGCGTATTAATGTCATCCCACCCAGTCATAAATACAAGCACAGCACCATCTCTTTCCTTTTGACAAATATGGCACAAGACATTTTCTATCAAGTTAAAACCAATTGAATCAGGATTCCAGCAGGATAGAGAGTCACGAGTTTGCGGACTATAATCCCTTAGATCCGCAGCTTTAACTGCATCCTGTTAAAAAAAGAAGCTTAGAGACCAAAGCTTTAAGCAGAAAATAAATGGTTAAAAAATAGGGACTCTCGTACTTCCACAACAGAAGCAATTTGGCTCTTTCTCTTCCGTAGAGCTTGCTTTTGCATCTTCCAACTTTTCTCTTGGCCATAGTCGTCAATCTGATTGTACGGAGTCAATCTGTGGCCAGTAACTTCAAGAATATCTTCTAGGAAACGACTCCGGACAGGGTATGTAAAACCCTACAATGAGATAGCATGCAGCTCATTTAGACCGCAAAGAACACCCAAGCAAGTTGCAGGTTTAGAGAGGAAAACAAGGTTAGAAGATTTCAGGCTAACTCAATATACACAAAGCACTAAATAATCGCAAGTGATTCAAAAGGCTATTCCTAAGATTGATAAGAGCAGCCATGCACAACATTGGTGTAATTCAGCTCATATTATGGATATACATTTGTGCTGATTCAAATGAAAGAATGACTTGATGAGCAGACTGATATGATAGCAAAATACAAGAGTGAAGAAGTCTTAATGAAATATCTTACAGGTATATGTATCATGGGTGCTCCACCAAAGTATGAAGAGAACATCTCAGCATTGAGGGTCGCACTCATCAATACAAGCCTTAGCTCCGGTCGGCGAGGAAGAAGGTCCTTTAGGACAATAAGGAGAAAATCTAGCACAGAGACCCAACAAAATTAACGCTATTTACCTCCTGGATACCCAGTTCAGAATTATTATGAGTGATGCAAACCTTCATTCATGCCCCGTTCATGAATTTCATCCACAATAACATGGGTGACACCTTTCAAGCTTCTGTCCACCAGCAATCTTCGCAACAGGACCCCAGTAGTGCAGAACAGAAGGCGTGTATCCCTTCCTCTCATTCCTTCCAACCGAACTTTGTAGCCAACCTAAGGTAACAATTCTTTTATCAAAATAAAAAAGAACAGAATAATCTCACCAAATTTGCACAAACTGTTTAGCATAGTGTAAACCCATTTCATCAGATAACCAAAGTAAAAGATGTTAAGAAAAGGTTCTACAGCAACTGGATTACTTGCCAGTCAGCAACCTATGGATGGACAACATCCAATGACTAAAATAACCATGAGTACCCATCGGCAACCACAAAATCGAAACCTCAGCATGGAAAACTTTCTCACTGTATAGGTGCAAGTAGCTCACCGATTCCCCAATTTTTTCACCTCTTTCAGCAGCAACTCTTTCAGAAACAGAAATAGCTGATATTCGTCTTGGTTGAGTGCAAATGATACTGCAAGTAGCACCACGAGCGGCTTCTATTTCAGATTCCAAAATGTATTGTGGCAACTGTGTTGTCTTACCACAGCCAGTTTCACCTGAAACTACAACCACCTGTTCAATAAAGCAAAGCACCGTTAATACTTGATTATCTCAATATAGCTACTCACAAGTATTAGGCTTTTAACCCATGTGCTGAGTAGTAAAAACTATCAAATTTCTCAGATAGTTTGCAGAAACACTCTTAACTGAAAAAACGTTAGATAACGAAACAATTAGTAGTAACTTTCCCAGACAAATGGAGGATTACATATCTGAGAAATACAGAACTGAAAATCATAAATATGTGTGACACTTAAGAAACAAGGGGCATATCCATTTCTTGAATAGTTATTCAACATCCAGAGGTTGTGCACAACATAGCATTTTTTTCACATGAAAAGCACACAGGTTGGCTTTAGATCACTTAGTTTAATGATTGTTTTTCTATGTCATGATAAGATCACTTCATATTTGCTTTCACAAACAAATGAGTTGGGGTATTGCAAAAGCAAAAATAAACCATATTTAGCTTTGCTCTTAAATACTTGCCACAAATACCAAGAAAACCAAACATTACCAAACTGTGACCAAAATGCCCTGCAAGGAGAAGAACAGGACCTGATTCTGAGATATAGCTTCCAATAGTGATTGCCTTTCTTTCTGGGCAGGAAGACTTCGACGAAACTCCATCATGCTCTGACCATCATTTGATTCCTGAAACAGAGAAAATGTTAATCAACAGGGTGCAATAATCCGAAAAGGTCATTGATCCACTCAAAACTATATTAAAGCGCAAACATGAGTAAGAAAAGAAATATCAAATTGGCAGAACTAACAATTCAGAAGGCATCAAAGTCCTGCCCATTTGTCAAGTTAAAATTCTGGCCCTTAGGACCAACATGTTAGGCTAGTTATGCAACTACAGTCCTAAATTAGATGATCAATTCAATAATCAAACATTGAACATTGACACGGTATTACACAAAGTAAAGTATCATTTACCATGCAACATAATCCCGAAGAAAATTAGTAAGCAAATTAAAAGAACACCGTGAAACGGAGTGACATATGCAATCACAAACTCAATAGCGTATCTGCATAGGATGATGTACGTAAACAACTAATAATCCCTTCATTTCATGACATACCAATAGATTGGTCATATGAAGATAATATGATATATCAGTTATCTAAAGTACTTCCGCAAATACAATTTATTCCATTTACAACAGATGAGTGGAGATGATAGTTAGTGTAGTACAATACGAAACTGGGGGAAATTATACAAAACGATGATTGGCAAGGATATTGTGGTGAAGTTAAAAATGTGATACAAGTTTTGAGACTTAATATTAACATAATTTTCACTTCATGTGTATATCTTCAGTGTACTATAGAACTCCCAACCCACGGGGAAAAACAGACAAGTGGTCTACTGCATATAATCAAACCTGCCAAGCAGCTTGCTGGTTACGCAACTGTAAGCTTTTCCTTCTTTGGATTCTTTCCATCACAACATTGGTTGATGTCTGATTATCCTGCTGCTCATAGAAGCTTTCATCAGTTGCAAAACTGTCCGTGCTGCTTGACCTTGAGAAGGCAGCATTAGGAAAGTTCCCACTGTCTGTTCTCTTCCGCGCAAGATAGTCTGCAAGCAATGCATCAACTTCTCTTTGCAAGCCAGAAGGTATAGATACCTATAATGCAAATATTTCAGCCAACAAATGCGCAAGTCATACACACTTCAATCTTTAAGCTACTAGGACAATCAGCAGTTCAGCATACCTCTCTTTGAGGTCTTTTGTCATCAAGGTCTGATCTATAATTAGGCAAGGGGACCTTACTAAACACGATGATTCGGGAATACTGACGGCTGCCATAACATAAATTATCATCAGACAGGGGGCAAAGCATATGCAACACAATGATATTAGAGGGGCCATGAAGTACCTGTGCAAACCCATTCGATCTGCCAGTTGGGCAAGTTGATCAAAATCACGCCTGTCCTTTTTCTCCCTCGACATAATCTCTTGTTCATTGTCGTTACGGAGAAGCATGTGCAGTTTCCATTTCCATTCGTCAACATTCTCTAAAGTAGATGCACCCCCCTGGAATTTTTGTTCAGTATAACTGTAAAGAACTTAACGTGACACAAAAAAAAAACATGGCCAATAGATTGGTGTTTCATTGTTATGTGGGAACACCAAATGTTTCCTTATTTTAGTAATCATCAATTCTCAATAGAGTTGACCTCAAAACCAAAAGGAAGCTTAATTCTTTCCAGAAAAGAACTATATAGCAAATATTTTTGACAGGCAAAAAATTGCAGAAAAATGCCATCTCAAGATCCTTAACATAAAAGATATTTGCAGTTGCAATACTTTGTCAAGGTCTTCCTTCCTTCAGAAAAAACTAGTACTTCTCATTTTTAAAATGTTGCTGTTTAAAATTCCACATAAGCAGTACTACCTTTGTAGATATATTGAATTTTCACTTTAATACTCAAAACATTGCATTTTTTCAAACTTAACCAACAAAGGTCTTTGTAAAAAAAAATCCTTAAGTCTGACATTATACTCTCCAAATGGTACCAGAATCTCAGTAGAAGCCAAACACGCAAAACGTCTGAACTGAATATGCAGGGCATGACAATTTCATGTGATCCTCACAATTTTATGATCTTAAAATAATTTCATAGAGAAACCTACATTACTGCATGTTTGGAAGACAGAAATTGTGTGTAAACCGTTTCATTTCCTGCAGCATCAGTTAAAAAAACTCATGTTTCAACCGGAGTTTATTATTTCCCTGTCCATGGATGCACAGCACATAGATGCAGCAATCCTTGGTTCATCCATACTCAATTACTTATTGTACGGAGTCCTTCAGCACACCAAAGGACACAGCATACATGCAAGCTTAAGATATTCATCACACTAAAATACAACAAAAGCAGAGCATGGTAATGTATATCTACCTTGCTAGAAACTGACGTGCGGTCCATTTCCCGGTCCGACTCCTCCTCGGAGAAGTCGTCATAGGCGTACCGAGAATACCCAGCGGTCTGCTGGCGCAAGGGCTGCGTCTGGGGCGGCGGCGGCCGGGGTGGGAGGGCAGCCGTGCGGCGCTGCGGCTGAGGCGGCGACGGCGGGCTGAGGGAGCGCCCGTCGGCCCGCCACTCGGGCGTCCACGCGGGCTGCACAGCGGGCGGCGGCGCGAGGTTCCCGTTGGTGGACGCGATGACGGAGCGGAGCCGGCGCATCGGCGGCACGTAGACGCCGCTGGTGCTCATGGCGGAAGGCGAGGGGAGTTGGGGGCTCGCGCTGCTGCTGGTGCTGGGGCTAGGGTTTCGGGAGAGGAAGAGAGGGGAGGGCATGATCAGGGGCCGGGGCCGGCGGAGGGGGCGGAGGCGACCCCGCAGCACCGAGGAGGCCAGGAGCATCACCAGTTCACCGCCCGCGCCGCCGCCGCAGCAGGCTCCCGTATCTCATCAAACCCCCCGTCCGCGTCCCCTTCCGCGTCCGCTGTTCCGCGGGCCCGAGGCTCCGGGCGGGATCGCCGAATCCGTCCGCGCGACGAGCTCCGGCTCCTGCTCCGGCTCCGGCGAGGGGGCGGCGGCGGCGGCGGCGGCGGTGGAGAGGGCGGGGCGTGGCGGCTGTGCAGGGGTGGGGGGGGGAGGAGATGGGCTAGGGTGGAGTGGGTGCGAATGGCGGTGACAAAAGGAAAGGCAGCTGAAGCACTGGGAGTGACATGTGGGGTCGGCTCCTGAGGGTGTGTGACACTGAGCGGTGGGCCCGGTGTGCGGGCGCGCGTCCTCCCGTATCCGGAAGAGGGCGACGTGGCCGCAGCTGCGTCGGCGGTGGATGGACGGTTGTTCGGGCCCGCGGGGCCGCGACGTGGTGTGCTCTGGTTGGTTTAGCTGTGTGGGACCGTAAACAGTGCGCGAGATTTTTTAGCGCTTTTCAGCGGGCTCTTCGGCCCAGCTGCGTGGAGAATGAGCCTGAGCATTGTTAAGCGACAGCCCAAGCTGCTCATTAGGCCTAGTACAATGCAAGGTGTTTAGGGGAGGTGCTTAGAAAAATAAATCAGTTTTTTCTTAAGCATCGGTGTTTAGGGTAGACGCTTAATTAGGCGTCTCTCATGTAGAAGGCACTGGTGCTTCAGAAAAATCTGATTTACTTTTTGAAGTACCTCCCTAAACATCTAATATTGTACAAGGTCGTCTAAAAAAACTGCCCATAAGGCATTCCACCAGCTTTAAAAAATAATAAAAGAAGGGCCTCCCTTTCCGATCACCATTAGCAGAAACAATATGGTTTAGTACCTAATACAATGTACTTCCTCCGTTCGGAATTGTCTCGGAAATAGATGTATCTAGAACGGAGGAAGTAGGCAACTATTAAAACAAGCCATGCGATTTTTATTAAAGCATTTCAGCTATCGAATTATCTACATAGAGAAGTGTGTCGGAGCTATGCCTCGCTTACTGCAAGCCGTAGCCGGCTTGTCTCTCGTGCGTCTTTTTCTATCTATATGGAATTTTATTAAAAAAATACGGTTTGCATCAGTTTTTGTCTGGTCTTCTTCAGGTTTTTACTTTCATTTTTCGTTTTTTCTTTGATTTTCTTTGTTTCTTTCCTTGGTTTCACCAACTTTCTTTACTTTTTCCTTTTTATTTTATTTTCTTATTTCAACATTGTCTATATTTTCATACATATTGTATATTTTTTGTATACATCAGAAATATTTTATGCATATTTAACTTTTTTAAATATATGTAAATATCTTTTCTATGCATGAATTTTTTTTATGAATCATTCACCACTGGCAACAAAAAGATGATCAAGACAATGACTAGAGCTTCGGGCTCATATCATTCAGCCTCCGAATCACGAGGGTAGAGGAGTCCTACTAACGCGCGCGTAGGGCGTGGCGGTGCCGGGAGGAGGGACCTGCAACCCCACGCATGCTTTGGCCCAACCCACATGTGCCCCTTTTATGGTTTTTCTTTTTCTTTTAAACATAAAAAAGCATTCACAGATTTCTTTTATTGTGATTTCATTAACGTTCTAGATTTAAAAAATGTTCGAATTTTTTAAAATGGTCCAAGATAGAAAAAATGTTTTTAATTTTAAAAAATATTTATGAATTTTGTCTTGAATTACAAGAATGGTTCATAGACATAAAAAACTATTCGTAATTTTGAACCGTATTTTTCTCAAATATGGAAAATGTTCTTAAATTTTAAAAACAGTGCAAACTATAAAAAACTTTAAAATTTTCAAAAAAAATCACGAAAAAAATCAAAAGAAAAAAGCAGGAAAAAAGAAGGCCCGAATAAAGTAAATGAAACCGAAAGAAAAGAAACACATGAAAAAGGGAAAGCTGACTCGAAAAAGGCTCTGTAATATTCGCAAAGCCGATGAGAAGGAAAAAAATGTCCAACTCATGTAGCAGCGTGACTCTAGCTGGGTGTGTGCTTGCATGGTATTCGTCGCATTTTGGGGAGATAGGACCCACCACAAAAATAATGGCCAGCTCATGAAGCAGCGCAAACTCTAGCCTGGTGTGTGTTTGTGTGGTATTTGTCGCGTTATGGGGGAATAGGACCCACCGCATCTAACATGTTTTCCAGCCCTGCTTCTCTGAACAGATCTTCGACTCGCTTATAGCGAGACAATGGTCCACCTCACCTTAGGGAACGCGCTAAGTGCAGCCGGCCCATTAATGTTAGTTCACTAGGTTTGCTCTTTTTTTTTTGTTTATAGTTTGAGACATCTAAATACATGTACTTCAAAAAACAAGTTACTTAATTTACTTTGAGAAGTAAAACAAATGTGAACACAGTGTAAAAAGTTGTCACTTCCTCCGACCTTGTGCTAGATACAACCATTTGAGCATTAATTAATATGGAACAAATGGAGTAGCTTAATTTTTTAAACAAAATTATAGCATTAATTTTTTATGAGATTTAAAATTTTCACATGTTTCCAAAAGTGAACATATCATTTAAAATATATATTTATAATAAATATTTGTGCTGTTAAATAAAATTTTCACATCATTCAAAAAAATGCTCGCAAGTTTCAAAAATATGTTGTTATTTTTTAAAAAAATGTGCACATAGTTTAAATAGTGTTTTACCCTTCAGAAAGTATTTCAATGTGTATTTAAAACATGTTAAATATTTTTTAGAAAAGCATTCAAAAACAACTGTTTTGAATAATGTTAACGATGTATTTGGGAAACAAGGCTGCCTATAAATCGGCGGTTCAGCAATCTGCCTTGCAAAGGAGCATGTCCCGGCGGCGGGGTCGTTGATCTTAGATTCCCACCGGGTGGTCGACTCAAGAGACTATCAAAAAGATTTGAGGTTAGTTCGACGTGTTCAGATTTGGTCTTTCGCGGTTCACCAGTGTTTTGGAGAAATGTCCAAATGCAAACGATGAAGTTAGAGATGACAGCTTTGAAGGTATTTTGTCTTATTTTTATTAGAAAGTCATCAATGTTCGTATGTGTTTCATTCAAGTATACATGAACTGATCTATTATAGTTTAGCCTATTACTAAAATCAGATCGTCTGGTCAAACGTTGAACGTGCCATGTGATCATCAGCACATACGTAATGGTGTGCGCTGATGCTCTCTTAGAGTCTAACAGCTGGGGCCGTCAGCTAGCGTGGAAGATCACATTGTTTAATCTTTCTTCTTCCGAAGACAGAGCCGGCAAGAAGATTCATCCATAAGCAAACGATGTCAACTACAAGCATAACTCAAGCACCGCGCCGTACACCACGAGCACATAGCCAGATAGCCTGAGATCGACGATGGCCGGAGACGGCGGCGAGGTGACGCTGCTGGGCCACTGGGGGAGCCCGTTCGTGACGCGGGTGCGGCTGGCGCTGCGCCTCAAGGGCGTGCGCTACGAGTACGTGGAGGAGGAGCTGCGCAGCAAGAGCGACCTCCTCCACCGCTGCAACCCCGTCCACCGCTCCGTGCCGGTCCTCATCCACGACGGCCGCCCCGTCTGCGAGTCGCGGGTCTGTTGAACCTGTATTTCCTAGCCCGGTTCAGTCGCTAGCTTAGTTTTCTTTCAGTTAGCAAATAAACGACCGAGTCACGTGTGCTTGTACACGACGAGGCCGATCCTAGTTTCAGTTAGTAGTTAGCTAGCTTGGCGCGCCCGCCAGTGTTGCATGGGATGGCATGCAGCGTAGCTCGCGGCACGCGCGCATCACTCGCACGTCGAGCGTCGTGGGATGGCACGGCCGGTCTGCTCGCGTGTGGAGTTGATCTTTTCTTCTATAATCTCAGTATAAATAAGAGAAGAGGAAAACAGGAAAAGCTGCAACAGTACGCAGCGCAAAAACCACCTGAGTCATCGTTCTCCTCTCGCCATTGTTGCTGTGAGCTAGAGCTTGTAGGTGTTCTTGGTTCCAACAAGTGGCATCAGAGCCGCGTCGTTCCTTGGCGACCATGGCTGGTTCGACTTCTCCGGGAGGCACTCCGGTGACCGTTGACGCCGCAGCGGCGGCCCGTGCAGCCGCTGGCAAGAGCGGCGACGATGGCGCGCGCTCGCCGACTCCAGACCGCGGTCGCAGCCGTGGTCGGAGTCGAACCCGCAGGCACGGCAAGGAGATCGCCGTGCACGAGCGCACGATCCAGGAGCGCCTCGTCCCGGGCGGCAACACGGTGTGGCCGATGCTCACGCCAACGAACTACTTTGAGTGGTCCATGCTGA
>NC_041384.1:12455349-12491922 GCF_002162155.2 Triticum dicoccoides | reverse complement strand
GGTGAGAGCGCTCTCGACGACCACAGAGCGCCCGGTCGAGCGCGTTCTCCTCAATGAGGAGCGCTCCCAGGCGCGCACCGCTCCTGTCGACGGCCGCTGCGACATGTCCTGGTACCTGGACACCGGGGCGAGCAACCACATGTCCGGGTGTCGGGAGATCTTCTCCGAGCTCGACGTCGGCGTACGCGGCTCCGTGAGGCTCGGCGACGGCAACGACGTGCAGATCGAGGGGAGAGGCACCATCCTCTTCGAGTGCCGAAACGGTGAGCACCTGACTCTGTCGGAGGTGTATTTCATACCTCGTCTACGCAGCAACATCATCAGCTTGGGTCAGATGGACGAGCTCGGGTGTGAGACCAACATCCGCCACGGGCTGCTGCGGCTTCGCGATCAAGAAGGCCACCTCATCGCGCGCATTCAGAGGAACAACAGACGGCTGTACGTGCTGCACCTGACGGCGGGGCGCCCTGTCTGCCTGCTATCATGCGGTGCGGACGAGGCGTCGCTGTGGCACGGCCGCTACGGCCATCTGAACTTCCGCGTGCTACGTGATCTGGGCCGCCTGGGCATGGCGGACGGCGTCCCCGTCATCGACCGCGTCGACCAAGTGTGCGATGGGTGCGCCCTGGGCAAGCAGCATCGGCTGCCGTTTCCCCAGGCCACGACGTACCGCGCGGAGCGCGCTCTGGAGCTCGTCCACAGCGACCTTTGTGGCCCGATCAAGCCGGCCACAGCGGGAGGTAACCGGTACTTTCTCCTAATCGTTGATGATTACTCACGGTACATGTGGCTTGAGGTGCTCCAGTCCAAAGACGAGGCGTTTGAACGTTTCAAGAAGATCAAGGCTCGGGCAGAGGCCGAGTCGAGCTGCAACCTCCTAGCGTTCCGCTCGGATCGGGGCGGCGAGTTCAACTCGATCGCCTTCCGCAAGTACTGCGACGACGGCGGCATCAAGCACTGCACCACCGCGCCGTACACGCCCCAACAGAACGGCGTGGTCGAGCGGCGCAACCAGACAGTGGTCGAGATGGCCCGCTGTTTGCTGAAGGCCATGGCGGTGCCGGCGACGTTCTGGGGAGAGGCGGTGAAGACTGCGGTCTACCTCCTGAACCGTGCGCCCACGCGCAGCCTCGACGGACTGACGCCGTACGAGGCTTGGCACAAACGGAAGCCGGCGGTGCACCATCTTCGCGTCTTTGGTTGTGTGGCGCACGTGAAGCGGCTCGGCCCCGGCATCGACAAACTGGCCGACCGTTCCACGCCGGCGATCTTCGTCGGGTACGAGGACGGCGCCAAGGCTTACAGGGCCTACGATCCGTCGAGCAAGCGGGTGATCATAACCCGCGACGTCACCTTTGAGGAACAGAGGAAGTGGGACTGGACGACCACGGCCAACGGAGACGCCGCGACCGCGGTCGAACACCTTGTGGTCACCTACAGTGACGAAGAGCGCAACGAGCTGTCATCGCCGGCGCGCACTGGCTCTCCGGCAGCCTCTCCGGCGGTCTCCGCTACACCAATCAGCGCCAGCTCTTCGTCCTCCGGGGCGGCAGGGTCGCCTCCCATGGCGTCAGCAGGCAGCACGCCCATGTCCGTGGAGGACGGTTGGGCCACGCCGCCGGACGACGACAGTGAGCGCCACGACCTCGACTACACTCCGACCCGCTACCGCAAGATGAAGCATGTACTCGCGGAGCTGGATGCAGCGGCGAGGGAAGAGCACGTCGGGCTGTGCCTCGTGGCTGCGGAGGAGCCGGACAGCGTCGATGAGGCACTTGACGAGGCGTGCTGGAAGCGTGCCATGGGCGCCGAGCTCGCGGCGATCCGCGACAATGGCACGTGGGAACTCGCCACGCTCCCGCCCGGCCGCAGAGCTATAGGGCTCAAGTGGGTATACAAGATCAAGAGGGACGCCGCCGGCAACATGGTGAAGCACAAGGCGAGGCTGGTGGCGAAGGGGTACGCGCAGCGGCAAGGCGTGGACTACGACGAGGTGTTCGCTCCGGTAGCGCGCATGGAAACTGTGCGGCTGCTGTTAGCACTCGCGGCGCATCGAGGCTGGCAAGTCCATCACATGGACGTGAAGTCCGCATTTCTGAATGGTGATCTCCGTGAAGAAGTGTACGTGCACCAGCCGCCGGGTTTCGTCATCGGCGGCAACGCGGGAAAGGTGCCGCGCCTCCGGAAGGCGCTGTACGGCCTGAAGCAGGCGCCACGGGCTTGGAATGCCAAGCTCGACGCGTCGCTCGTGTCACTCGGCTTCGAGCGCAGCCCCCTTGAGCACGCGGTGTACAGGAGGGGTGCAGGCGCATCGACTCTGCTTGTCGGCGTCTACGTCGACGACTTGATCATCACCGGCGCCGGCGACAAAGAAATTGCAGCGTTCAAGGAGCAGATGAAGAATCTGTTTGACATGAGCGATCTTGGGCTTCTGTGCTACTACCTTGGCATAGAAGTTCAACAGAAGGCCGGCGCGATCACCCTCTGCCAGGGCGCGTACGCGGCCAAGATCTTGGATGCAGCAGGGATGAGGGGGTGCAACCCTGCAGACACGCCGATGCAGAATCGGCTGAAGCTTGGCAAGACCGGCGCCGGCGAGCCAGTGGATGCCACACGATACAGAAGCATCGCCGGGAGCCTGCGGTACCTCTGCAACACAAGGCCAGACATCTCGTTCTCTGTTGGCATGGTGAGCAGGTACTTGGAGGCGCCGGCGGAGGCGCACTGGGCTGCTGTCAAGCAAATACTGCGCTACGTCAGTGGCACACTGAATCATGGCTGCTGTTACAAGCAAGGTGGTGCAGCAGCGCCGGAAGTGATCGGCTACAGCGACAGCGATCACGCCGGCGACGTTGACGATCGGCGGAGCACAACGGGAGTGGTCTTCTTCCTCAACTCCAGCCCGATCACATGGACTTCTCACAAGCAGAAGGTCGTCGCCGTCTCGTCTTGCGAGGCTGAGTACATGGCGGCGGCAACCGCAGCCTGCCAAGGCGTGTGGCTGTGCAGGCTCCTCGGCGAGCTCACCGGCGACACTCCGACGAGGGCGAAGCTGCGCGTCGACAACAAATCGGCGATTGCTCTGAGCAAGAACCCGGTGCACCACGACAGAAGTAAGCACATTGACATTCGATATCATTTCATTCGTGAGTGCATCGAAGACGGCAAGGTGGACGTCGACCACGTCGGCACTGACGGACAGCTTGCTGATTTCCTCACCAAGGCGCTCGGCTGGATCAAGTTTGTTGAAATGAGGCAGAAGGTTGGCGTCGGAATGGTGAGCACCGGGCGTCGGAATTAGGGGGTGAAATGTTGAACCTGTATTTCCTAGCCCGGTTCAGTCGCTAGCTTAGTTTTCTTTCAGTTAGCAAATAAACGACCGAGTCACGTGTGCTTGTACACGACGAGGCCGATCCTAGTTTCAGTTAGTAGTTAGCTAGCTTGGCGCGCCCGCCAGTGTTGCATGGGATGGCATGCAGCGTAGCTCGCGGCACGCGCGCATCACTCGCACGTCGAGCGTCGTGGGATGGCACGGCCGGTCTGCTCGCGTGTGGAGTTGATCTTTTCTTCTATAATCTCAGTATAAATAAGAGAAGAGGAAAACAGGAAAAGCTGCAACAGTACGCAGCGCAAAAACCACCTGAGTCATCGTTCTCCTCTCGCCATTGTTGCTGTGAGCTAGAGCTTGTAGGTGTTCTTGGTTCCAACAAGTGGCATCAGAGCCGCGTCGTTCCTTGGCGACCATGGCTGGTTCGACTTCTCCGGGAGGCACTCCGGTGACCGTTGACGCCGCAGCGGCGGCCCGTGCAGCCGCTGGCAAGAGCGGCGACGATGGCGCGCGCTCGCCGACTCCAGACCGCGGTCGCAGCCGTGGTCGGAGTCGAACCCGCAGGCACGGCAAGGAGATCGCCGTGCACGAGCGCACGATCCAGGAGCGCCTCGTCCCGGGCGGCAACACGGTGTGGCCGATGCTCACGCCAACGAACTACTTTGAGTGGTCCATGCTGAGGCAAATCAACATGGAGGCTAACTTGATGTGGGACGCGGTTGAGGGAAACCCGACGAGCGCCCCCAACGACAAGGCGGCGCTAGCGGCTATCCTGCGATCCGTACCGCCGGAGATGGTGGGTGCGATCGTGGTGAAGAGGACGGCGAAGGAGGCGTGGGACACGATCAAGACCATGCGCATGGGCGTGGCGCGCGTCCGCGAGGCCACGACGCAACGGCTGCGCTCCGAGTTTGAGGCGATCGCATTCCGCGACGGCGAGACGCTCGACGCGTTCGGCATGCGGATCACCTCGCTCGTCAACAACCTGCGCTCGCTCGGGGACACCATGGACGAGGTGAGAGTGGTTCAGAAATTCCTCCGCGTTGTCCCGTCCCGGTACATGCAGATTGCTCTCGCCATCGAGACGATGCTCGATCTCAACACGCTCTCCATTGAGGAGCTCGTCGGTCGCTTGCGCTCAGCGGAGGAGCGCTACCTCACCAACGATCATGGTGGAGGCGGCGGCGCACAGCTGTTGATGACGGAGGCGCAGTGGCACGCACGGAAGAACCAGCGCGCCCAAGGCCAGAACAACGGCCAGGGCGGCGGTCAAGGCGGGTCCAACGGACCAGGCGGGTCTGGCGGACAGGGCGGCGGCTCAAATCGTCGCCGCGGCAAGCAGCAAAACCGTCGTGGCGGCGGCCAAGGCGGCGGTGGAAACGGCGGGCGCGACGGCGCGCCAAACGGAGAGCGTGACATGTCCCAGGTCAAGTGTTACAATTGTAACAAGCCTGGGCACTTCTCCAAGCACTGCACCGAGCCACGGCGCGAGCGCAAGGAGCAGGCAAACCTGGCGCGTGGCGAAGGGGAGGACACGGAGACGTCTCTCCTGCTGGCCACGGTGAGAGCGCTCTCGACGACCACAGAGCGCCCGGTCGAGCGCGTTCTCCTCAATGAGGAGCGCTCCCAGGCGCGCACCGCTCCTGTCGACGGCCGCTGCGACATGTCCTGGTACCTGGACACCGGGGCGAGCAACCACATGTCCGGGTGTCGGGAGATCTTCTCCGAGCTCGACGTCGGCGTACGCGGCTCCGTGAGGCTCGGCGACGGCAACGACGTGCAGATCGAGGGGAGAGGCACCATCCTCTTCGAGTGCCGAAACGGTGAGCACCTGACTCTGTCGGAGGTGTATTTCATACCTCGTCTACGCAGCAACATCATCAGCTTGGGTCAGATGGACGAGCTCGGGTGTGAGACCAACATCCGCCACGGGCTGCTGCGGCTTCGCGATCAAGAAGGCCACCTCATCGCGCGCATTCAGAGGAACAACGGACGGCTGTACGTGCTGCACCTGACGGCGGGGCGCCCTGTCTGCCTGCTATCACGCGGTGCGGACGAGGCGTCGCTGTGGCACGACCGCTACGGCCATCTGAACTTCCGCGTGCTACGTGATCTGGGCCGCCTGGGCATGGCGGACGGCGTCCCCGTCATCGACCGCGTCGACCAAGTGTGCGATGGGTGCGCCCTGGGCAAGCAGCATCGGCTGCCGTTTCCCCAGGCCACGACGTACCGCGCGGAGCGCGCTCTGGAGCTCGTCCACAGCGACCTTTGTGGCCCGATCAAGCCGGCCACAGCGGGAGGTAACCGGTACTTTCTCCTAATCGTTGATGATTACTCACGGTACATGTGGCTTGAGGTGCTCCAGTCCAAAGACGAGGCGTTTGAACGTTTCAAGAAGATCAAGGCTCGGGCAGAGGCCGAGTCGAGCTGCAACCTCCTAGCGTTCCGCTCGGATCGGGGCGGCGAGTTCAACTCGATCGCCTTCCGCAAGTACTGCGACGACGGCGGCATCAAGCACTGCACCACCGCGCCGTACACGCCCCAACAGAACGGCGTGGTCGAGCGGCGCAACCAGACAGTGGTCGAGATGGCCCGCTGTTTGCTGAAGGCCATGGCGGTGCCGGCGACGTTCTGGGGAGAGGCGGTGAAGACTGCGGTCTACCTCCTGAACCGTGCGCCCACGCGCAGCCTCGACGGACTGACGCCGTACGAGGCTTGGCACAAACGGAAGCCGGCGGTGCACCATCTTCGCGTCTTTGGTTGCGTGGCGCACGTGAAGCGGCTCGGCCCCGGCATCGACAAACTGGCCGACCGTTCCACGCCGGCGATCTTCGTCGGGTACGAGGACGGCGCCAAGGCTTACAGGGCCTACGATCCGTCGAGCAAGCGGGTGATCATAACCCGCGACGTCACCTTTGAGGAACAGAGGAAGTGGGACTGGACGACCACGGCCAACGGAGACGCCGCGACCGCGGTCGAACACCTTGTGGTCACCTACAGTGACGAAGAGCGCAACGAGCTGTCATCGCCGGCGCGCACTGGCTCTCCGGCAGCCTCTCCGGCAGTCTCCGCTACACCAATCAGCGCCAGCTCTTCGTCCTCCGGGGCGGCAGGGTCGCCTCCCATGGCGTCAGCAGGCAGCACGCCCATGTCCGTGGAGGACGGTTGGGCCACGCCGCCGGACGACGACAGTGAGCGCCACGACCTCGACTACACTCCGACCCGCTACCGCAAGATGAAGCATGTACTCGCGGAGCTGGATGCGGCGGCGAGGGAAGAGCACGTCGGGCTGTGCCTCGTGGCTGCGGAGGAGCCGGACAGCGTCGATGAGGCACTTGACGAGGCGTGCTGGAAGCGTGCCATGGGCGCCGAGCTCGCGGCGATCCGCGACAATGGCACGTGGGAACTCGCCACGCTCCCGCCCGGCCACAGAGCTATAGGGCTCAAGTGGGTATACAAGATCAAGAGGGACGCCGCCGGCAACATGGTGAAGCACAAGGCGAGGCTGGTGGCGAAGGGGTACGCGCAGCGGCAAGGCGTGGACTACGACGAGGTGTTCGCTCCGGTAGCGCGCATGGAAACTGTGCGGCTGCTGTTAGCACTCGCGGCGCATCGAGGCTGGCAAGTCCATCACATGGACGTGAAGTCCGCATTTCTGAATGGTGATCTCCGTGAAGAAGTGTACGTGCACCAGCCGCCGGGTTTCGTCATCGGCGGCAACGCGGGAAAGGTGCCGCGCCTCCGGAAGGCGCTGTACGGCCTGAAGCAGGCGCCACGGGCTTGGAATGCCAAGCTCGACGCGTCGCTCGTGTCACTCGGCTTCGAGCGCAGCCCCCTTGAGCACGCGGTGTACAGGAGGGGTGCAGGCGCATCGACTCTGCTTGTCGGCGTCTACGTCGACGACTTGATCATCACCGGCGCCGGCGACAAAGAAATTGCAGCGTTCAAGGAGCAGATGAAGAATCTGTTTGACATGAGCGATCTTGGGCTTCTGTGCTACTACCTTGGCATAGAAGTTCAACAGAAGGCCGGCGCGATCACCCTCTGCCAGGGCGCGTACGCGGCCAAGATCTTGGATGCAGCAGGGATGAGGGGGTGCAACCCTGCAGACACGCCGATGCAGAATCGGCTGAAGCTTGGCAAGACCGGCGCCGGCGAGCCAGTGGATGCCACACGATACAGAAGCATCGCCGGGAGCCTGCGGTACCTCTGCAACACAAGGCCAGACATCTCGTTCTCTGTTGGCATGGTGAGCAGGTACTTGGAGGCGCCGGCGGAGGCGCACTGGGCTGCTGTCAAGCAAATACTGCGCTACGTCAGTGGCACACTGAATCATGGCTGCTGTTACAAGCAAGGTGGTGCAGCAGCGCCGGAAGTGATCGGCTACAGCGACAGCGATCACGCCGGCGACGTTGACGATCGGCGGAGCACAACGGGAGTGGTCTTCTTCCTCAACTCCAGCCCGATCACATGGACTTCTCACAAGCAGAAGGTCGTCGCCGTCTCGTCTTGCGAGGCTGAGTACATGGCGGCGGCAACCGCAGCCTGCCAAGGCGTGTGGCTGTGCAGGCTCCTCGGCGAGCTCACCGGCGACACTCCGACGAGGGCGAAGCTGCGCGTCGACAACAAATCGGCGATTGCTCTGAGCAAGAACCCGGTGCACCACGACAGAAGTAAGCACATTGACATTCGATATCATTTCATTCGTGAGTGCATCGAAGACGGCAAGGTGGACGTCGACCACGTCGGCACTGACGGACAGCTTGCTGATTTCCTCACCAAGGCGCTCGGCCGGATCAAGTTTGTTGAAATGAGGCAGAAGGTTGGCGTCGGAATGGTGAGCACCGGGCGTCGGAATTAGGGGGTGAAATGTTGAACCTGTATTTCCTAGCCCGGTTCAGTCGCTAGCTTAGTTTTCTTTCAGTTAGCAAATAAACGACCGAGTCACGTGTGCTTGTACACGACGAGGCCGATCCTAGTTTCAGTTAGTAGTTAGCTAGCTTGGCGCGCCCGCCAGTGTTGCATGGGATGGCATGCAGCGTAGCTCGTGGCACGCGCGCATCACTCGCACGTCGAGCGTCGTGGGATGGCACGGCCGGTCTGCTCGCGTGTGGAGTTGATCTTTTCTTCTATAATCTCAGTATAAATAAGAGAAGAGGAAAACAGGAAAAGCTGCAACAGTACGCAGCGCAAAAACCACCTGAGTCATCGTTCTCCTCTCGCCATTGTTGCTGTGAGCTAGAGCTTGTAGGTGTTCTTGGTTCCAACAAGTGGCATCAGAGCCGCGTCGTTCCTTGGCGACCATGGCTGGTTCGACTTCTCCGGGAGGCACTCCGGTGACCGTTGACGCCGCAGCGGCGGCCCGTGCAGCCGCTGGCAAGAGCGGCGACGATGGCGCGCGCTCGCCGACTCCAGACCGCGGTCGCAGCCGTGGTCGGAGTCGAACCCGCAGGCACGGCAAGGAGATCGCCGTGCACGAGCGCACGATCCAGGAGCGCCTCGTCCCGGGCGGCAACACGGTGTGGCCGATGCTCACGCCAACGAACTACTTTGAGTGGTCCATGCTGATGCAAATCAACATGGAGGCTAACTTGATGTGGGACGCGGTTGAGGGAAACCCAACGAGCGCCCCCAACGACAAGGCGGCGCTAGCGGCTATCCTGCGATCCGTACCGCCGGAGATGGTGGGTGCGATCGTGGTGAAGAGGACGGCGAAGGAGGCGTGGGACACGATCAAGACCATGCGCATGGGCGTGGCGCGCGTCCGCGAGGCCACGGCGCAACGGCTGCGCTCCGAGTTTGAGGCGATCGCATTCCGCGACGGCGAGACGCTCGACGCGTTCGGCATGCGGATCACCTCGCTCGTCAACAACCTGCGCTCGCTCGGCGACACCATGGACGAGGTGAGAGTGGTTCAGAAATTCCTCCGCGTTGTCCCGTCCCGGTACATGCAGATTGCTCTCGCCATCGAGACGATGCTCGATCTCAACACGCTCTCCATTGAGGAGCTCGTCGGTCGCTTGCGCTCAGCGGAGGAGCGCTACCTCACCAACGATCATGGTGGAGGCGGCGGCGCACAGCTGTTGATGACGGAGGCGCAGTGGCACGCACGGAAGAACCAGCGCGCCCAAGGCCAGAACAACGGCCAGGGCGGCGGTCAAGGCGGGTCCAACGGACCAGGCGGGTCTGGCGGACAGGGCGGCGGCTCAAATCGTCGCCGCGGCAAGCAGCAAAACCGTCGTGGCGGCGGCCAAGGCGGCGGTGGAAACGGCGGGCGCGACGGCGCGCCAAACGGAGAGCGTGACATGTCCCAGGTCAAGTGTTACAATTGTAACAAGCCTGGGCACTTCTCCAAGCACTGCACCGAGCCACGGCGCGAGCGCAAGGAGCAGGCAAACCTGGCGCGTGGCGAAGGGGAGGACACAGAGACGTCTCTCCTGCTGGCCATGGTGAGAGCGCTCTCGACGACCACAGAGCGCCCGGTCGAGCGCGTTCTCCTCAATGAGGAGCGCTCCCAGGCGCGCACCGCTCCTGTCGACGGCCGCTGCGACATGTCCTGGTACCTGGACACCGGGGCGAGCAACCACATGTCCGGGTGTCGGGAGATCTTCTCCGAGCTCGACGTCGGCGTACGCGGCTCCGTGAGGCTCGGCGACGGCAACGACGTGCAGATCGAGGGGAGAGGCACCATCCTCTTCGAGTGCCGAAACGGTGAGCACCTGACTCTGTCGGAGGTGTATTTCATACCTCGTCTACGCAGCAACATCATCAGCTTGGGTCAGATGGACGAGCTCGGGTGTGAGACCAACATCCGCCACGGGCTGCTGCGGCTTCGCGATCAAGAAGGCCACCTCATCGCGCGCATTCAGAGGAACAACGGACGGCTGTACGTGCTGCACCTGACGGCGGGGCGCCCTGTTTGCCTGCTATCACGCGGTGCGGACGAGGCGTCGCTGTGGCACGGCCGCTACGGCCATCTGAACTTCCGCGTGCTACGTGATCTGGGCCGCCTGGGCATGGCGGACGGCGTCCCCGTCATCGACCGCGTCGACCAAGTGTGCGATGGGTGCGCCCTGGGCAAGCAGCATCGGCTGCCGTTTCCCCAGGCCACGACGTACCGCGCGGAGCGCGCTCTGGAGCTCGTCCACATCGACCTTTGTGGCCGGATCAAGCCGGCCACAGCGGGAGGTAACCGGTACTTTCTCCTAATCGTTGATGATTACTCACGGTACATGTGGCTTGAGGTGCTCCAGTCCAAAGACGAGGCGTTTGAACGTTTCAAGAAGATCAAGGCTCGGGCAGAGGCCGAGTCGAGCTGCAACCTCCTAGCGTTCCGCTCGGATCGGGGCGGCGAGTTCAACTCGATCGCCTTCCGCAAGTACTGCGACGACGGCGGCATCAAGCACTGCACCACCGCGCCGTACACGCCCCAACAGAACGGCGTGGTCGAGCGGCGCAACCAGACAGTGGTCGAGATGGCCCGCTGTTTGCTGAAGGCCATGGCGGTGCCGGCGACGTTCTGGGGAGAGGCGGTGAAGACTGCGGTCTACCTCCTGAACCGTGCGCCCACGCGCAGCCTCGACGGACTGACGCCGTACGAGGCTTGGCACAAACGGAAGCCGGCGGTGCACCATCTTCGCGTCTTTGGTTGCGTGGCGCACGTGAAGCGGCTCGGCCCCGGCATCGACAAACTGGCCGACCGTTCCACGCCGGCGATCTTTGTCGGGTACGAGGACGGCGCCAAGGCTTACAAGGCCTACGATCCGTCGAGCAAGCGGGTGATCATAACCCGCGACGTCACCTTTGAGGAACAGAGGAAGTGGGACTGGACGACCACGGCCAACGAAGACGCCGCGACCGCGGTCGAACACCTTGTGGTCACCTACAGTGACGAAGAGCGCAACGAGCTGTCATCGCCGGCGCGCACTGGCTCTCCGGCAGCCTCTCCGGCGGTCTCCGCTACACCAATCAGCGCCAGCTCTTCGTCCTCCGGGGCGGCAGGGTCGCCTCCCATGGCGTCAGCAGGCAGCACGCCCATGTCCGTGGAGGACGGTTGGGCCACGCCGCCGGACGACGACAGTGAGCGCCACGACCTCGACTACACTCCGACCCGCTACCACAAGATGAAGCATGTACTCGCGGAGCTGGATGCGGCGGCGAGGGAAGAGCACGTCGGGCTGTGCCTCGTGGCTGCGGAGGAGCCGGACAGCGTCGATGAGGCACTTGACGAGGCGTGCTGGAAGCGTGCCATGGGCGCCGAGCTCGCGGCGATCCGCGACAATGGCACGTGGGAACTCGCCACGCTCCCGCCCGGCCGCAGAGCTATAGGGCTCAAGTGGGTATACAAGATCAAGAGGGACGCCGCCGGCAACATGGTGAAGCACAAGGCGAGGCTGGTGGCGAAGGGGTACGCGCAGCGGCAAGGCGTGGACTACGACGAGGTGTTCGCTCCGGTAGCGCGCATGGAAACTGTGCGGCTGCTGTTAGCACTCGCGGCGCATCGAGGCTGGCAAGTCCATCACATGGACGTGAAGTCCGCATTTCTGAATGGTGATCTCCGTGAAGAAGTGTACGTGCACCAGCCGCCGGGTTTCGTCATCGGCGGCAACGCGGGAAAGGTGCCGCGCCTCCGGAAGGCGCTGTACGGCCTGAAGCAGGCGCCACGGGCTTGGAATGCCAAGCTCGACGCGTCGCTCGTGTCACTCGGCTTCGAGCGCAGCCCCCTTGAGCACGCGGTGTACAGGAGGGGTGCAGGCGCATCGACTCTGCTTGTCGGCGTCTACGTCGACGACTTGATCATCACCGGCGCCGGCGACGAAGAAATTGCAGCGTTCAAGGAGCAGATGAAGAATCTGTTTGACATGAGCGATCTTGGGCTTCTGTGCTACTACCTTGGCATAGAAGTTCAACAGAAGGCCGGCGCGATCACCCTCTGCCAGGGCGCGTACGCGGCCAAGATCTTGGATGCAGCAGGGATGAGGGGGTGCAACCCTGCAGACACGCCGATGCAGAATCGGCTGAAGCTTGGCAAGACCGGCGCCGGCGAGCCAGTGGATGCCACACGATACAGAAGCATCGTCGGGAGCCTGCGGTACCTCTGCAACACAAGGCCAGACATCTCGTTCTCTGTTGGCATGGTGAGCAGGTACTTGGAGGCGCCAGCGGAGGCGCACTGGGCTGCTGTCAAGCAAATACTGCGCTACGTCAGTGGCACACTGAATCATGGCTGCTGTTACAAGCAAGGTGGTGCAGTAGCGCCGGAAGTGATCGGCTACAGCGACAGCGATCACGCCGGCGACGTTGACGATCGGCGGAGCACAACGGGAGTGGTCTTCTTCCTCAACTCCAGCCCGATCACATGGACTTCTCACAAGCAGAAGGTCGTCGCCGTCTCGTCTTGCGAGGCTGAGTACATGGCGGCGGCAACCGCAGCCTGCCAAGGCGTGTGGCTGTGCAGGCTCCTCGGCGAGCTCACCGGCGACACTCCGACGAGGGCGAAGCTGCGCGTCGACAACAAATCGGCGATTGCTCTGAGCAAGAACCCGGTGCACCACGACAGAAGTAAGCACATTGACATTCGATATCATTTCATTCGTGAGTGCATCGAAGACGGCAAGGTGGACGTCGACCACGTCGGCACTGACGGACAGCTTGCTGATTTCCTCACCAAGGCGCTCGGCCGGATCAAGTTTGTTGAAATGAGGCAGAAGGTTGGCGTCGGAATGGTGAGCACCGGGCGTCGGAATTAGGGGGTGAAATGTTGAACCTGTATTTCCTAGCCCGGTTCAGTCGCTAGCTTAGTTTTCTTTCAGTTAGCAAATAAACGACCGAGTCACGTGTGCTTGTACACGACGAGGCCGATCCTAGTTTCAGTTAGTAGTTAGCTAGCTTGGCGCGCCCGCCAGTGTTGCATGGGATGGCATGCAGCGTAGCTCGCGGCACGCGCGCATCACTCACACGTCGAGCGTCGTGGGATGGCACGGCCGGTCTGCTCGCGTGTGGAGTTGATCTTTTCTTCTATAATCTCAGTATAAATAAGAGAAGAGGAAAACAGGAAAAGCTGCAACAGTACGCAGCGCAAAAACCACCTGAGTCATCGTTCTCCTCTCGCCATTGTTGCCGTGAGCTAGAGCTTGTAGGTGTTCTTGGTTCCAACAGGGTCATCCTGCAGTACGTCGACGAGGCCTTCGGCTCCCCCGGCGACACCCTCCTCCCCGCCGCCCCGCACGAGCGCGCCGTGGCGAGGTTCTGGGCGGCATACTTCGACGAGGAGATGGGCGCGCCGTGGGACCGGGCGCTCAGGGCCGGGAGCGAGGAGGAGCGGGCCGCGTGGATGCAGAAGGTGGTGGACGCGGCGGACAGGCTGGAGCGCGGGCTGAGCGAGTGCACAGGCGGCGGCAGGAAGGGCTGCTTCTTCGGTGGCGAGCGTGTCGGGTACGTCGACGTCGTGGTGGGCGGCGTGGTCTCGTACGTGCACGCCACCGCGAGGGTCTCCGGCGAGAGGGTGTTCCAGGATGAAGCCAGGACGCCGCTGCTGGCGGCGTGGCTGCGGCGCTTCGGCGAGCTCGGCGTCGCCAGGGAGCTGCTCCAGGACGTGGACCGGGTCGTGGACTACGTCAGGTTCATACACGCCAAGAACGCTGGCAAGGCACCTCCTGCGAATTAACCACGGCTCCATGTATCAGCACGCGCGCGTCCATGGACTGTCGACGGCGAAATGAGGAACTGAATGTTATGTGCACTTGCAGCAGAGAAAGTTGATTGGCTTGCAACTCTACCTGTAGCGTGATTTGTAATAAGGGCGTGGCTACGTCTCAGTCGACAGATGACATATAGCATGAAATGTAAGAAAGAAAAAGAAAAGCCTTTAGGAAAAAAATTGCACGAATCTCAATGTATGAGCTTATGAATATGGGTGTGGCTAGGTCTCAATCGACTGAGATTTAACCAAGTCTCAGTCAAGTGGTATAGGATATATCCGGCAAAAAAAAAGTGATATAGGATATAAGAAGAAAAAGAAAAGCTGAAAATAATGTTTTTTACGAATCACCATGCAAACTCAAATGAAAATGGCATCGACTGAGACATAATAAAGTCTTAGTCGATCGAGACCTAGCAAAAGTATATGAATATAGCATCGATTGGGACATAACCAAGTCTCAATCGACTGAGACTTAACAAAATGGCAGTAAAAAGCACTTGTTTTGTTGGATTGAAGCTTCAACTTTTTCGGTGCTTCCAATCTCCGTGTTATGCACCCGGTCAGATTTCCTCGAGTCCATAATGCGTGGGACGCGAAGGCGCGAGCATGCTTTGGGCCACCTCTATATGGTGTTTTTCATTGGGCACGCGTCGTCCGCTGCTATGCCGCCATGTAACTGTGGTGATCGGTCCTATGTGCACATTCAGCACACAAAGTTGATTGGTTTGCAGGTCTGTGTACCGCGACTTGTAATAAGCACTTGTTTCTTTGGATGGGAGCTTGAGCTTTTTTTGGTGCTTCCTATCTCCGCGGGCGCCCTGCACCAGGCCCGTATTACTCGAAAAAAAAACAAGCATTGATTTTGCTTTTTTTTATCATGACTTACACAATGTCATTTTATGATGAAAATTTGCAAGCATATAAAACATTCGTTAAATATTGCCATAAATTTTTTCATTTTTTTGAATTTTACTGTTCACAGCTCATATGAGCTCGAGCTCAGTTTATCCACATCCGCCTTGTTGGCGTCTTTTTGAAAACGACAAAGCTAAAATCCTGCCGGTCGAAAATTAGTGTCATATCTGGACGACCCGCCAACCGTTTGATCTTCATCCGACGGATCTGGCTCAGGGACCCGATAAAAGTTCAAACCCATTGCACGTCGGATCGAGCGGTGGCGATTTTAGGAAAGACCAATTGTACGTCCGAGGCGCTTACGCGGAAACAACCTCTATTCCCTTTGTCCTCGCCGGAAATCACGCCAAACACTTGCCTTTTTTTAGCATCTACTAAAAATCGCAAGAAAAAAGGGGCAAAATGGGAATCAAACTTGGTACGTCACAGGACAATGTCAAACAGGGTGATGCACTAACCACTCAAGCACCCTTCATTTTTTGTTCTGTAGTATGAAGCTAAAGTTTTTGGCCCTGGTTTTCACTACTACATTACTAACCACTCAAGCATGCTTCGCAGTTTACATATGTCGTTTTTTATCATGAGTTTTTTCTCTAGTGCACTGTTGTGGTTCCACTTCATCACGGAAGTAGGTATATCTGCCAATGCTTAGATGATGATGACGGCGATGTTGGTGATGCAATCAACGAGGCTTCTACATGATATGTTGTCCTAGAGATAGTAGATGTTGGCGAAGGGTAGGTGGCAGGTCATCTCGAAAGGATGGAATTTTACCCACCGCAAGCATGATTGCTTTATGTACAAACATCATGATAACTTTGGCTTGAGACGAAAGAAGTTTTTGAAACATACCGTCTGATAACTTATATGTGAATAGCGTGATAATTTAAGTACCATAGACCTGATAAATTACATGCAAACACCATCGAAACTTTTGATCCTACTTTTTTTGATAAAATATAGCCCAGGTAACTTATGTGTGAATAACATGATAATTTCCTCATCGCAGATCTGCTAGCTTACATGCAAACACCCTGGTAACTTTTAGCCCAGATTTTTCTTAATAAAATATACCCGCGGTAACTACTTCGTGAATAGCATGGTAATTTAGGCATCGTAGACCTGATAACTTATGCGCCAACACCACAGTAACCATTTTTGACGAGAAAAAAAGTTGATGAAATATACCCCCAATAACTTCTGTGTGAATAACATGGTAATTTACACGTCACATGCCTGAAAACATATGTATCCTCGTGTCTGGTAACTTTGATGGGAGCAGAGTTTGTTGAAACACACAACGGTAAATTATGTGTAATTAGCACTCTAATTTACAAACCACTAATCTGATAACTTAGGTACTCTAGGCATGGTAATTTTGTCCCGGGAGAAAAGTTGTTGGGACATACCCCGGTAACTTCCTTGTAAACTTCATGGTGATTTTGCACCGCGTTCCTGATAACTCAAGTACAAATATCATGAAAACTTTTGACCTAGAGGAAAAAGTTGTCAAAATACCCGTATTATTTTTTGTGCAAATAGCGGTAATTTACGCATCACAGACATGATAATTTACATAATCAACACTGTGCTAACCCTTACCCAAGGGTGGGGTGGTGGGGGAGTTGTTGAAACATACCCCGGTAACTTCTGCGAAAACTTTTATGGTGGAGGAGGGGGGTGGTAAGTTGTTGAAACATACCCCCATAACTTATGTGTAAATTTTATGATGATTTTACGTACTGCATCCCTAATAACTTGCATCCAAACATCATGGAAAAATTGACGGGGAGGAAAAAGTTATTAAAACATCCCGTGCTAAGTTCAGTTTAAATTTCGTGATAATTTACGCATCGCGGACCTGATAACTTACGGAATAAACACCTGGTAACTTTTACCCATGGGAGAAGTCATTGTAACAAACCTCAGTAAATTCCGTGTCAATATCATGGTATTTTATGCGCTGAAGACATGATAAAGACATGATAATTATGTACAAACTCCAAACTCCATGGTAACTTGGGCCCAGAAGAAAAAAGTTGTTAAAACGTACCTCCGGTACCTTCTACGTAAATAGCATGGTATTTTACAGACTACCAACATGTTAACTTACGTACAAAACTTCTCGCAAAAAAAACACCATAATAACTCGTTCAAACTTGATGCGAGAAAGTACAACACACATACACGTAAGCACACTCCGTAAAGCCACATGTCCTAAAGAACCCTAACACGAAAAAGTCATAGAGAATCTTACATTCTTAAGAAGTTGATTCCCACTCCAATCAATTCTCTCAACATGCACATTGTCTACATCAGCGTCATGCCACGTAAGCGTTCAGTTTGCAAAGATCCCCACCACTTCAATTTTCTCAACATGCAGCCTTCCACGTCATCAAATTTGCCATGTCATAATTTTATTCTCAATCCTTTACTTCTAAGGTGAGGTTCCAACCTGTGGCCACCTTGAGGTTTTCTTTTTTGGAATTGTTTGGGTTGCTTACCATATGTGTCACATGGTTGGCCACCTTGAGTTAATTACTCCTTATAGTACGCATCAATTTGTCTTCATAACCATCGAGTCTAACTCCAAGACGTGTCGTTCCTCGAGTTGCGAACCATCTCACTGTGTGTATCGTGTTCTGTTTGAGCCCACAGGCATGTACAACCATCCCATCTGTGTATGCATGCGTTACTCAAAAAAAAAAAAATCTGTGTATGCATGCACCGTCTATGTTGTATCGCTCGCTGGAGTCGTTTTGCACCGAAAGATTTTCCCAACATGTCCCTTCCTTTCTTCTTCAAGCCACCATCCATCAATCAATTGTGTCCTTCCGTTTCATCCTCCACTGTCTCACATGTTTAATCCAAAAGATTAACCGACGAGGCAGTCGAACGGCCGGCCAGCGGGACTACGCCATAGTATATAGGGCTGCGTCCCCATACGTCTTCCTTCCCAGTGCTCTTCCTGCCGCAACTCACAGCAGCGAATTCCAACTCCGGTAGGCAGATATCAAACCCATATTTGCAGTGCACGGATTGACGAAATCAAATATGTGTTGCTGCAGCTGCTGCTGGGAATTTGCCAGCCTCGATCGACCAGCTTCTTGGTGCTCTGGTGACCTGGTCGCCCATCACTATCGCTAATGGCGAGCCCCTTTTCCTGCTTTCCTCCGACCTACTCCCTCCGTTCGAAATTAGTTGTCTTGGATATGGATGTATCTAGAATTAAAATATGTCTAGATACATCCATTTCTGCGACAAGTAATTCCGAACGGAGAGAGTAGCAGCTTGCATCGTCCCGTCAACCAAGCAAAGACACGGACGACCAAGAGCCCACGGACGCACGGGCAAGGCGACGAATCGCCGGCGGCAACGTTGGCGAATCAATTACTTCGGCGTAGATGGTTTGCTTGAGGGCTGAGTGTGCTTAGTTTTTTTTTCTGTTTCATTTTCCTTTTCGCAATGCTGGTGTTCCTTTTTTTGTGAAGAGTCACCTCTGACTTCCTTACTTTCAGCACCAAAGATCATTATCATCTGCCTTAGAAGTTGATGATTTATGTGTTTTCTCCATTCATTATTGGGAGTAATAAACATTATGTTCTCTTCAGCCTAGGGTTGGTGACACTAAGATGAGTTGGCAGCGGCGCTGAAGCTGGGAGCGTTTACATCTGCGGCAGCGATGTGTATGTCCTGGGGACGTCGTCGACGGGAGTCCAAGAGTTTGGATTGGTTGCGTTCATGTTACAAGACATAAAGCAGATACTCTGTGAAGCAGATCAGACCTGCAAACCAGTGTTTGTTTTATTTAAATGAAACCTGGAGTTAATGACCTGCTTCCTTTTCTATATGTGGCATCTAAGAGCACATCTCTTTTCAGACTTTTAGTTCATTTAGATACCTTTGTCCGAGTATATTCATATCAATATTTATCGAATGGGACGGCGGACGGGGTGGGATCGGGTGCCAATGGGATCGGGAGTGCCTCACCGCCGCTTCACCCGGTTGACTCGTCCCGCGGAGCAGATCTTCCGCCGCCGCCGCCCCGGCGACTTTCGCCGGATCTGCTCCAACCTGATGAGTGGCGGTCGGCGTCGATGGCGGAGCCCGATCTTCTCCCTTCCACGTCGTCCAGCCCGGATCCCTCGACGGCAGATCGGGATTGGGGGTTCTTGAATCATTCGAAATGGTCCGTGCGTTTTCAGGACGATAGAGAGGTGGGACGATGGATTAATGGGCTGATCTATTCGCATCCGTCCCGTTGGATGACGATCCATGACGAAGAAGGAGACATATTGGCCGGACGACATCTCAACGTTGGCGAAGATATTGCAATTGGTAAGATTTTTATTATCGATTTATTCCATATCGAGGTTCTTGAGTGTGTGCAGGCACCCATAGAATGTGATGAGCATATTGAGGTCGTGGATCTTACGAAGGACGCCGAGGAACCTAAGCCTGCGCAGCGGGTTGGGGGACGTTTTTGGATTCTAGCCGATGAAGACGAAGATGAAGACGATGATGATCTGCCGGAAGCGCTGGTGCGGTCACCATCTACACTTGGGCTGACTACATCTACCTCGGGGTCTTAACCTAAGGTGAGTTCTACGAAATCGGGTTTGTTGGGTACTCCGGTTCCTTCGCAGAAGTTGAAGATGAAACCTTGGAGGGGACTGTTGCCAAAGGATGGGCCGTCGGCCATCACTTTGTCAGATTTTTTCCGTCCCGAGTGTTGGACGAGAGTGACTCGGCGAAAGAAGAAAGGTGGTCCTATGGTGTCACAGAGATCGCCGGCGGTTGCCGTGCCGTGTGACATTCGGGCGGTCAAATCTGAGCGTTTGAATGCTTTATTGGGCTCAGTTGGGCTGCCTGTGGGAGCCTGCGACGTAAGCTTGGGCAGTACTGGGCTTCAGGCCCAGGGGGCTGGCCAGGCAAACGATGCAGCGGGGGCGGGCGACGTGCATGAGGAGGCCTCGGTTCGGTCGCCTCTACATGCACGTACTTCCTCTCTCCCTCCGCCTGTCTCTGCTAGGGTTCGGCGCCACGGGCGTGTTGGATTCCCATCTGCCCCCTCGCGCCGTTCTTTCCCGGGCTTTGCCGGAGCCGACCGGCGCCCGCCTCCTGCCTCGGGTCGACTGGCCATGCCGCCCAAACCGCCTCCACCGCGGGTGCCCCCAGTGGCGAGAAACCAGACCGGGGTCGCGGGCAGCTCGGCCACGCCGGCTGCGGGTGCTGCTGCACCGGGCCCCGCGCGTGCGGCCCATCCGCCACGGGCGGTTCCACCGCCGCCTCGGGGGGCACTTGCGCCGCCGCCGGCTAGGGCTCTCCCTCCGCCGCCACAGCAGCCTAGGGCTGATCCGCCGCCCCCGCCTAGGGCGGAGCCGCAGCCGACCCAAAGGCCTTGGCCGCGGCAAATGGCGGGCGGCCGCGGTGGCCCTGGCCAAGGCTTGCTCGGCCGCGGGGTGGGTGTGTCAGCGGGAGATGACCGGAATCCTCCGCGTGGTCATTGGGGCGATGATGGGTATGACGCTTTATGGTGCTGGGCTGCATCGGGGTTCGTCGTCTTCCGGCGGTGGCCGTGGATATGCTTGGACGGACAACGACAATGCCAACCGGGGTTATCAGTGTCCGCCAGGTAACTTTGTGGAGGGGGCGGTCGCTCCTAATAACCGCTCTTTCCGGGGCCGTTTTCGCGGAGGTCGGGGCGGGAACAGGAGAAACTTTCCGCCTAGGCATCCGAAGACTACAGTTGAGACTGAGGTGGTGGCCGACGGAGGATCGGTTCTACCACAGGTGGCGGTGAAGACGGTTCAGGCCCTCGCCGAAGTCACGTTGCCGGAACCCATGCAGACTGGTGATTCTGCTTCTGAGCAAGGTTCGGATAAATCTGAGGCTGACAAGTTGTCCAAGTGGGCGGCAAAGAAGAAGAAGCTCACTTGTTTCCGCTGTGGTGACACGGGACACTTTATGGCTGAATGCACTGCGGAATTATGTGACCTATGCCGGAAACCTAAACATACCGCTGCCGAGTGTCCTCTTATGCTTGGGCCTAAGCCTACTGTTCAGATATACGGGGTCTGCTGCTCAGAGTTGATGTTCTTCGAGTCTCCCAGTGTGGCACCCGTGGCACCAACGGTAGAGACTTCTTTCCCCGGGGTGGTGAAGGTAGTTCATGGACCGTTGACCGAGGCGCAAATTATTCAGCAGCTGAAGGAACTCGCTCTAGGTAATTTTCAGTGGTCGTTGCTCAAGCTAAATGATACATCCTACAAAGTTGATTTCCCATCTAAGGAGGATCAATTGCGAATCCTCAAGTTCGGTATGAGTAGGGTCACAGGCACTAGTTTTGTGTTACATTTTGATGAGTGGAAAATGAAGGAGCCGCAGGGCACGCCGTTGAGGCAGATTTGGGTTCGTTTCTCCGGGGCGCCATCTGATCCACTGGATAGCTTCTTGGTGACGTGGAGCTTGAGGTCTTTGATTGGCAAGACTGAGCAGGTGGATATGCCCTTCACTCGGGCTAATGGGGTGGCGCCTTTACTTGTCAGTGTTGCTAATATTGAGTTCTTGCCGAACGTGGTGCCTTCGTATGAAGGTGTTCTGTATCAGCTAGACGTTCTGTATGAGGATCCTAATTTGTTTGATGAGTTTGAGGATGATGATCCTATGGACACGTCTGAGGGAGGAGGAGCCCCGGGGAACCAGGATGATTCGGCTAAGGGTGATGATGATGTGGCCAAGGAGCCGGCGGGTTCGTCGGATTCTAGTGACATTGCTCCTGGTCGGTCATCTAGTGTGGCTCCGACGTCCACTTTGCAGCTTGGGTCCTTGGGATCGTTCTCTGCTCCGCCTCGTCTTCGGAGTGTCTATCCGAGTTCTGTGGATCCTGTGGCTCCCATTCGTTCGCCGGCGGTTCTTGAGTTGGGAGATACCGAGGGGCAGGTGGCCCTTTACACGTCTCCTACCCCGCTTTTGACTACCGTGGATGGCGCTGCGCTTGTGGCCATGGATCGAGGTGCCGGGCAGGAGGCCCGGTCCCCTAGGATGCTGACGCCCGCGACACCCACGGCGGGCGCGGCGTTCATCTCCACGTCACCGCGCGCGGGCGGGGGTGTGGCCGTGCAGGAGGCCGCCGGCCCATCGGGCCCCGTTATGGTGGGAGGGCCGGGTGATGCAGCCGTCTCATCGGCTTCCTCCCCGGAGCACCGCGCGAGGGTTTCCCCGGACCCTGCTGTTGGCGGGTCGCCCGTGGACAGGCCGCAGGCGACGTCGCCGCTTTGTTCTCCTGCCCCGGTGGCTACGACCCGGGGCGCCGCTGTTGGGGGACGGGCAGGAGGCCTTTCCCCTAGCAGAGCTTCACGCGAGGAGGTCATCGCCTTTGGCAGTATCCCGGATCCTGTCTCCCAGGGGAGGCGGGTCAGCGGGAGGCTGCAGGAGCAGCCTGACGTTGATGACATGCAGTTGAGGTGTGCTTTGAGGGCTGCCAAGTTGCGTGGCGTCGAGATCTCCACTGGTATGTCTGTTAATAAGTCGAATTCCATTTTGCATTTTACTGATGATGAAATTATTCATAATGCAAATCAAATAGGAGTTTCACTTGGTAATAATGGTTTTGAGATATCCAAGTCGGTTAACGACATTCTTGATTTGGAAGCTGAACGTGCGGTAGATATGATTCATCACATTGCTGCTGTTAAACCAATGAGCTGTTGGAAATATGCCCTAGAGGCAATAATAAATTAGTTATTATTATATTTCATTGTTCATAATAATCGTTTATTATCCATGCTAGAATTGTATTGATAGGAAACTCAGATACATGTGTGGATACATAGACAACACCATGTCCCTAGTAAGCCTCTAGTTGACTAGCTCGTTGATCAATAGATGGTTACGGTTTCCTGACCATGGACATTGGATGTCGTTGATAACGGGATCACATCATTAGGAGAATGATGTGATGGACAAGACCCAATCCTAAGCCTAGCACAAGATCATGTAGTTCGTATGCTAAAGCTTTTCTAATGTCAAGTATCATTTTCTTAGACCATGAGATTGTGCAACTCCCGGATACCGTAGGAGTGCTTTGGGTGTGCCAAACGTCACAACGTAACTGGGTGAATATAAAGGTGCACTACGGGTATCTCCGAAAGTGTCTGTTGGGTTGGCACGAATCGAGACTGGGATTTGTCACTCCGTGTAAACGGAGAGGTATCTCTGGGCCCACTCGGTAGGACATCATCATAATGTGCACAATGTGATCAAGGAGTTGATCACGGGATGGTGTGTTACGAAACGAGTAAAGAGACTTGCCGGTAACGAGATTGAACAAGGTATCGGGATACCAACGATCGAATCTCGGGCAAGTATCGTACCGCTAGACAAAGGGAATTGTATACGGGATTGATTAAGTCCTTGACATCGTGGTTCATCCGATGAGATCATCGTGGAACATGTGGGAGCCAACATGGGTATCCAGATCCCGCTGTTGGTTATTGACCGGAGAGTCATCTTGGTCATGTCTGCATGTCTCCCGAACCCGTAGGGTCTACACACTTAAGGTTCGGTGACGCTAGGGTTATAGAGATAATAGTATGCGGTAACCCGAAAGTTGTTCGGAGTCCCAGATGAGATCCCGGACGTCACAAGGAGTTCCGGAATGGTCCGGAGGTAAAGAATTATATATAGGAAGTGCTATTTCGGCCATCGGGACAAGTTTCGGGGTCACCGGTATTGTACCGGGACCACCGGAAGGGTCCCGGGGGTCCACCGGGTGGGTCCACCTGCCCCGGGGGGCCACATGGGCTGTAGGGGGTGCGCCTTGGCCTATATGGGCCAAGGGCACCAGCCCCAAGAGGCCCATGCGCCAAGAATCAAGGGAAAGGAAGAGTCCTAAAGGGGGAAGGCACCTCCGAGGTGCCTTGGGGAGGAGGGACTCATCCCTGGCCGCACCCTTCCTTGGAGGAAGGGCCAAGGCTGCGCCTCCCCCCTCTCCCTTGGCCCTATATATAGTGGGGGGAAGGGAGGGCAGCACAACCTAAGCCCTGGCGCCTCCCTCTTCCTCCCATGACACATCTCCCTCCTCCCGCAGCGCTTGGCGACGCCCTGTAGGAATCCCGCTACTTCCACCACCACGCCGTCGTGCTGCTGGATCTCCATCAACCTCTCCTCCCCCCTTGCTGGATCAAGAAGGAGGAAACATCGTTGCTCCGTACGTGTGTTGAACGCGGAGGTGTCGTCCGTTCGGCGCTAGGATCATCAGTGATTTGGATCACGACGAGTACGACTTCATCAACCCCGTTCTCTTGAACACTTCCGCGCGCGATCTACAAGGGTATGTAGATCCACTCCTCCCTCGTTGCTAGATGACTCCATAGATTGATCTTGGTGACACGTAAGAAAATTTTGAATTTATGCTACGTTCCCCAACAGTGGCATCATGAGCTAGGTCTATGCGTAGTTTCTATGCACGAGTAGAACACAAAGTAGTTGTGGGCGTTGATTTTGTTCAATATGCTTACCGTTACTAGTCCAATCTTGATTCGGTGGCATTGTGGGATGAAGCGGCCCGGACCGACCTTACACATACTCTTACGTGAGACTGGTTCCACCGACTGACATGCACTAGTTGCATAAGGTGGCTAGCGGGTGTCTGTCTCTCCCACTTTAGTCGGATCGGATTTGATGAAAAGGGTCCTTATAAAGGGTAAATAGCAATTGGCATATCATGTTGTGGTTCTTGCGTAGGTAAGAAACGTTCTTGCTAGAAACCCATAGCAGCCACGTAAAACATGCAAACAACAATTAGAGGACGTCTAACTTGTTTTTGCAGGGTATGCTATATGATGTGATATGGCCAAAAGGATGTGATGAATGATACATGTGATGTATGAGATTGATCATGTTCTTGTAATAGGAATCACGACTTGCATGTCGATGAGTATGACAACCGGCAGGAGCCATAGGAGTTGTCTTTATTTATTTATGACCTGCGTGTCAACTTAAACGTCATGTAATTACTTTACTTTATTGCTAAAGCGTTAGCCATAGTAGTAGAAGTAATAGATGACGAGACAACTTCAAGAAGACACGATGATGGAGATCATGATGATGGATATCATGGTGTCATGCCGGTGACAAGATGATCATGGAGCCCCAAGATGGAGATCAAAGGAGCTATATGATATTGGCCATATCATGTCACTATTATTTGATTGCATGTGATGTTTATCATGTTTTTGCATCTTGTTTACTTAGAACGACGGTAGTAAATAAGATGATCCCTCATAATAATTTCAATAAGGTGTTCCCCCTAACTGTGCACCGTTGCGAAAGTTCATCGTTTCGAAGCACCACGTGATGATCGGGTGTGATAGATTCTTACGTTCGAATACAACGGGTGTTGACGAGCCTAGCATGTACAGACATGGCCTCGGAACACATGCGAAACACTTAGGTTAACTTGACGAGCCTAGCATGTACAGACATGGCCTCGGAACACAAGAGACCGAAAGGTCGAGCATGAGTCATATAGAAGATACGATCAACATGAAAATGTTCACCGATGTTGACTAGTCCGTCTCACATGATGATCGAACACGGCCTAGTTGACTCGGATCATGTAATCACTTAGATGACTAGAGAGATGTCTATCTGAGTGAGAGTTCATAAGATGAACTTAATTATCCTGAACATAGTCAAAAGGTCTTCGCAAATTATGTCATAGCTCGCGCTTCAGTTCTACGTTTTAGATATGTTCCTAGAGAAAATTTAGTTGAAAGTTGATAGTAGCAATTATGCGGACTAGGTCCGTAAACTAAGGATTGTCCTCATTGCTTCATAGAAGGCTTATATCCTTAATGCACCGCTGAGTGTGCTGAACCTCAAACGTCGTCTGTGGATGTTGCGAACACCTGACATACACATTTTGATAACTACGTGATACTTCAGTTAAACGGTTTAGAATTGAGGCAACGAAGACGTTTTGAAACGTCGCGAAACATATGAGATGTTTCGAGGGCTGAAATTGGTATTTCAGGCTCGTGCCCATGTCAAGAGGTATAAGACCTCCGACGATTTTCTTAGCCTGCAAACTAAGGGAGAAAAGCTCAATTGTTGAGCTTGTGCTCAGATTGTCTGAGTACAACAATCGCTTGAATCGAGTGGGAGTTGATCTTCCAGATGAAATAGTGATGGTTCTCCGAAGTCATTACCACCAAGCTGCTTGAGCTTCGTGATGAACTATAATATATCAGGGACATATATGATGATCCTTGAGATATTCGCGATGTTTGACACCACAAAAAGTAGAGATCAAGAAGGAGCATCAATTGTTGATGGTTGGTGAAACCACTAGTTTCAAGAAGGGCAAGGGCAAAAAGGGATGCTTCATGAAACGGCAAATCAGCTGCTGCTCTAGTGAAGAAACCCAAGGTTGAACCCAAACCCGAGACTAAGTGCTTCTGTAATAAAGGGAACAACCACTGGAGCAGAATTACCCTAGATACTTGGTAGATAAGAAGGCTGGCAAGGTCGATAGAAGTATATTGGATGTATTATGTTAATGTGTACTTTACTAGTACTCCTAGTAGCACCAGGGTATTAGATACCGGTTCGGTTGCTAAGTGTTAGAAACTCGAAATAAAAGCTACGGAATAAACGGAGACTAGCTAAAGGTGAGATGACGATATGTGTTGGAAGTATTTCCAAGGTTGATCAAATATCGTATGCTCCCTCTACCATCGAGATTGGTGTTTGCGTTGAGCATAGATATGATTGGATTATGTCTATCGCAATACGGTTATTCATTTAAGGAGAATAATGGTTACTCTGTTTATTTGAATAATATCTTCAATGGTCTTGCACCTAAAATGAATGGTTTATTGAATCTCGATCGTAGTGATACACATGTTCATGCCAAAAGATATAAGATAGTAATGATAGTACCACCTACTTGTGGCACTGCCACGTAAGTCATATCGGTATAAAACGCATGAAGAAGCTCCATGTTGATGGATCTTTGGGCTCACTCATTTTTGAAAGGTTTGAGACATGCGAACCATGTCTATTGGTGTATATGCATGAAGAAACTCCATGCAAATGGACCGTTTGGACTCACTTGATTTTGAATCACTTGAGACATGCAAATCATACCACATGGGCAAGATGACTGAAAGCCTCGTTTTCAGTAAAATGAAACTAGAAAGCAACCTATCGGAAGTAATACATTTTGATGTGTGCAATCCAATGAGTGCTGAGGCATGTAGTGGATATCGTTATGTTCTTACTTCACAGATGATTTGAGTAGATGTTGAGTATATTTACTTGATGAATCACGAGTCTGAATTATTGAAAGGTTCAAGTAATTTCAGGGTGAAGTTGAAAGATCGTCGTGACAAGAGGATAAAAGATCTATGATGTGATCATAGAGATGAATATCTGAATTACGAGTTTGGCACAAAATTAAGACATTGTGGAAATTGTTTCACAACTAATACAGTCTGGAACACCATGGTGTGATGGTGTGTCCGAACATCATAACTGCACCCTATTGGATATGATGCATACCATGATGTCTCTTACCGAATTACCACGATAGTTTATGGGTTAGGCATTAGAGACAACCACATTCACTTTAAATAGGGCACCACGTAATTTCGATGAGATGACACCGTATGAACTATGGTTTAGAGAAACCTAAGCTGTCATTTCTTAGAAGTTTGGGGCTGCGATGCTTATGTGAAAAAGTTTCAGGCTGATAAGCTCGAACCCAAAGTGGATAAATGCATCTTCATAGGACACCCAAAACAGTTGGGTATACCTCCTGTCTCAGATTCGAAAGCAATAAGGGATTGTTTCTAGAATCGGGTCGTTTCTCGAGGAAAAGTTTCTCTCGAAAGAATTGAGTGGGAGGATGGGGGAGACTTGATGAGGTTATTGAACCATCACTTCAGCTAGTGTATGGCAGAGCACAGGGAGTTGTTCCTGTGGCACCTACACCAATTGAAGTGGAAGCTTATGATAGTGATCATGAAACTTCAGATCAAGTCACTACCAAACCTCGTGGGATGACAAGGATGCGTACTACTTTAGAGTGGTATGTAATCCTGTCTTGGAAGTCATGTTGCTAGACAACAATGAACCTACGAGCTATGGAGAAGCGATGGTGGCCCCGGATTCCGATAAATGGCTCGAGGCCATAAAATCCGAGAGAGGATCCATGTATGGAAACAAAGTGTAGACTTTGACAGAACAGCTCGATGGTCGTGAGGCTGTTGAGTACAGATGGATTTTAAAAGGAAGACGGACAATGATGGTAAGTATCACCATTAAGAAAGCTTGACTTGTCGTTAAGATGTTTTCCGACAAGTTCAAGGAGTTCACTACGATGAGACTTTCTCACTCGTAGCGATGCTAAGAGTCTGTTGGAATTATATTAGCGATTATTGCATTATTTATGAAATCTTGCAGATAGGATGTCAAAACATTGTTTCCTCGATGTTTTTTTGAGAAAAGGTTGTATGTGATACAAACCGGAAGGTTTTGTCAATCCTGAAAGATGCTAATAAGTATGCAAAGCTCCAACAATCCTTCTAGGGACTGGAGTAAGCATCTCGGAGTTGGAATGTATGCTTTGATGATGATCAAAGATTTTGGGTTTATACAAAGTTTATGAGAAACTTGTATTTCCAAAGAAGTGAGTGGGAGCACTATAGAATTTCTGATAAATATATGTTGACATATTGTTGATCAGAAATGACGTAGAATTTCTGGAAAGCATATAGGGTTATTTGGAAAGTGTTTTTCAATGGAAAGCCTGGATTAAGCTACTTGAACATTGAGCATCAAGATCTATAAGGATAGATCAAAATGCTTAATGGTACTTTCAAATGAGCACATACCTTGACATGATCTTGAAGGTGTTCAAGATGGATCAGTCAAAGAAGGAGTTCTTGCCTGAATTGTAAGGTATGAAGTTAAGACTTAAAGCTTGACCATGGCAGAATAGAGAGAAAGGACGAAGGTCGTCCCCTATGCTTAAGACATAGGCCCTAAAGTATGCTATGCTGTGTACTGCACCTGAAATGTGCCTTGCCATGAGTCAGTCAAGGGGGTACAAGAGTGATCCAAGAATGATTCACAAGACAGCGGTCAAAGTTATCCTTAGTAACTAGTGGACTAAGGAATTTTCTCGATTATGGAGGTGGTAAAAGAGTTCGTCGTAAAGGTTACGCCGATGCAAACTTTGACACTAATCCAGATTATTCTGAGTAGTAAACTGGATTCGTATAGTAGAACAGTTATTTGGAATAGCTCCAAATGTAGCATAGTAGTTGCATCTACAAGATGACATAGAAATTTGCGAAGTACATACGGATCTGAAAGATTCAGACCCGTTGACTATAACATCTCTCACAAGCATAACATGTTCAAACCCAGAACTCATCGAGTGTTAATCACATGGTAATGTGAACTAGATTATTGACTCTAGTAAACTCTTTGGGTGTTAGTCACATGGGGATGTGACCTTGAGTGTTAATCACATATCGATGTGAACTGGATTATTGACTCTAGTGCAAGTGGGAGACTGTTGGAAATATGCCCTAGAGGCAATAATAAATTAGTTATTATTATATTTCATTGTTCATAATAATCGTTTATTATCCATGCTAGAATTGTATTGATAGGAAACTCAGATACATGTGTGGATACATAGACAACACCATGTCCCTAGTAAGCCTCTAGTTGACTAGCTCGTTGATCAATAGATGGTTACGGTTTCCTAACCATGGACATTGGATGTCGTTGATAACGGGATCACATCATTAGGAGAATGATGTGATGGACAAGACCCAATCCTAAGCCTAGCACAAGATCATGTAGTTCGTATGCTAAAGCTTTTCTAATGTCAAGTATCATTTCCTTAGACCATGAGATTGTGAAACTCCCGGATACCGTAGGAGTGCTTTGGGTGTGCCAAACGTCACAACGTAACTGGGTGACTATAAAGGTGCACTACGGGTATCTCCGAAAGTGTCTGTTGGGTTGGCACGAAACGAGACTGGGATTTGTCACTCCGTGTAAACGGAGAGGTATCTCTGGGCCCACTCGGTAGGACATCATCATAATATGCACAATGTGATCAAGGAGTTGATCACGGGATGATGTGTTACGAAACGAGTAAAGAGACTTGCCGGTAACGAGATTGAACAAGGTATCGGGATACCGACGATCGAATCTCGGGCAAGTATCGTACCGCTAGACAAAGGGAATTGTATACGGGATTGATTAAGCTCTTGACATCGTGGTTCATCCGATGAGATCATCGTGGAACATGTGGGAGCCAACATGGGTATCCAGATCCCGCTATTGGTTATTGACCAGAGAGTCATCTCGGTCATGTCTGCATGTCTCCCGAACCCGTAGGGTCTACACACTTAAGGTTCGGTGACGCTAGGGTTATAGAGATAATAGTATGCGGTAACCCGAAAGTTGTTCGGAGTCCCGGATGAGATCCCGGACGTCACGAGGAGTTCCGGAATGGTCTGAAGGTAAAGAATTATATATAGGAAGTGCTATTTCGGCCATCGGGACAAGTTTCGGGGTCACCGGTATTGTACCGGGACCACCGAAAGGGTCCCGGGGGTCCACCGGGTGGGGCCACCTGCCCCGGGGGGCCACATGGGCTGTAGGGGGTGCGCCTTGGCCTATATGGGCCAAGGGCACCAGCCCCAAGAGGCCCATGCGCCAAGAATCAAGGGAAAGGAAGAGTCCTAAAGGGGGAAGGCACCTCCGAGGTGCCTTGGGGAGGAGGGACTCCTCCCTGGCCGCACCCTTCCTTGGAGGAAGGGCCAAGGCTGCGCCTCCCCCCTCTCCCTTGGCCCTATATATAGTGGGGGGAAGGGAGGGCAGCACAACCTAAGCCCTGGCGCCTCCCTCTCCCTCCCATGACACATCTCCTTCCTCCCGCAGCGCTTGGCGAAGTCCTGTTGGAATCCCGCTACTTCCACCACCACGCCGTCGTGCTGCTGGATCTCCATCAACCTCTCCTCCCTCCTTGCTGGATCAAGAAGGAGGAAACGTCGCTGCTCCGTACGTGTGTTGAACGCGGAGGTGCCGTCCGTTCGGCGCTAGGATCATCGGTGATTTGGATCACGACGAGTACGACTCCATCAACCCCGTTCTCTTGAACGCTTCCGCGCGCGATCTACAAGGGTATGTAGATCCACTCCTCCCTCGTTGCTAGATGACTCCATAGATTGATCTTGGTGACACGTAGGAAAATTTTGAATTTATGCTACGTTCCCCAACATGAACGACTCGGAGATAGATGCGCTTGGGGTTAAGGTTCTTGATGGCTTGTGTGCCAATCTTGACCCTGCATTACCTGAGACGGAGGAGGACACCAATCCTGAGACGTCTCTTCATGTAGATGAGCCCTTGGTGCTAGAAGCAGAGAATGAGTGCGGTGATCAGGCTGATGGTCATATAAAGCCAAAACGGACGTGGAAACGGAAGGTCTATCCAGTCTCGGCAGCGTGTAGGAGTGCTAGGATCCATACTGCCAAAAAAATTCATGATGAATTATGAGAGGCATTTTCTGGAATAGCAGAGGTCTTAGAGACTTGGCTAAAAGAAGATTTCTAGCGGATGCTTCTCTTGAACATCATTTAGATTTTATTGCTTTGTCTGAGAGTTTGCCGTCAAGTTTCGAGTTAGAACTAAGGCAGATGGGTTTGATTGGGCATTGGTGGCGGTTTACGGAGCTGCGCAACCAGAGCTCAAGCCAGATTTTTTGGCAGATCTGGTTCGTATTTGTGGTAACGAACAACTCCCTCTCTTAGTGGGGGGGGGTTTAACATTATCCGAAGAAAAGAGGAAAAGAATAATGACAATTTTGACGGCCGATGGTCGTTTATGTTCAACACTATTATCGCAAGCTTGGATCTCAGAGAGATAGAGCTCTCGGGTAGGAAATTCACTTGGGCTAATTCGTTACCGGTTCCGACATTTGAGAAGCTTAACCATGTTCTAGCAAGTGTCGAATGGGAACAGAAGTTTCCTTTAGTAACTGTGCAGGCATTGACACGAGGTGTCTCGGATCATACACCGTTACTAGTCGATTCCGGAGTTCAAACTTTTGTGGGCAACAAGAACATTTTCTCGTTTGAACTTGCCTGGTTTGAAAGTGAAGGGTTCCTCGAGTTGTTAGCTCGTGAGTGGGCTAAAGACTCAGAAGGAAGGACGCCTATCGAGCGATGGCAATGCAAAATTCGTCATCTCCGAAGGTTCCTTCGTGGTTGGGCTAAGCACACACATGGAATTTATAAGGCGGAGAAGGAGAGACTTCTTCTACTTATTCAAAACCTTGAAGTTAAAGCAGAAACTTCTATCTTGGATTCCAGTGAGTTGGAAACAAAGATAGAGGCGGAGATGCGACTTAAAAGCTTCTTCGCGAGGAGGAATTGAAGTGGGCGTTGCGAGCTAAGGTTCACAAAATAGTACAAGGCGAGGATAATACTCAATTCTTTCATATGATTGTTAATGGAAAGCATCGTAAAAAGAGAATTTTCCAACTAGAACAAGACGAAGGGACGATAGTTGGTCAAGACAATCTGAAAGTTTACATTACCAATTATTATAAGCAGTTGTTTGGTCCCCCGGAAGAGAATTTTGTGTCGTTAGATGAGTCTAGGGTTGAGGATGTTCCTCAACTTGAGACTGCCGAGAATGAGCTCATGTCTGCTCCTTTCTCGGAGAAAGAGGTGTTTGAGGCCATTGCACAAATGGAGAATAATAAGGCTCCAGGACCGGATGGGTTTTCGGCGGAGTTCTACAAAAAGTGCTGGCATTTTATCAAGGGAAATTTGATGCCCATGTTTCAGGAGTTTTTTGAGGGACAGCTTCAGTTGTTTAAGCTGAATTTTGGGACGATAACTCTTCTTCCTAAGAAGACAGAGGTTGTTCGCATTGAGCAGTTCAGGCCTATATGTCTGCTTAATGTGAGTTTCAAAATGTTCACCAAGGTCGGGACGAACAGACTTATGCAGATTGCGCACTCTGTAGTTCATCCGTCCCAGACTGCTTTCATGCCTGATAGAAACATCCTTGAAGGGGTTGTTGTCTTGCATGAAACGCTCCATGAGATCCACTCAAAAAAACTTGATGGCGTAGTTTTTAAAGTGGATTTTGAAAAAGCATATGATAAAGTTAAATGGCCTTTCCTTTAACAAGCTTTGCGTATGAAAGGTTTTGATCTGGTCTGGAGAAACCAGATTGATTCCTTTATGCAAAAAGGGAGTGTCGGGATTAAGGTGAATGACGACATAGGACACTATTTCCAAACACACAAGGGGCTAAGGCAAGGAGACCCGATGTCACCGATCCTGTTTAACATAGTGGCTGATATGCTGACTATTTTAATAGGTCGGGCAAAGGATGCAGGGCAGGTAGGTGGCCTGGTTCCACATCTAGTTGACGGCGGGATTTCCATTCTTCAGTATGCTGATGATACTATCATCTTTATGGAGCACGACTTGGCGAAAGTAAGAAACATGAAGCTGTTGTTATGCTTATTTGAACATGTCTGGGCTCAAAATCAACTTCCACAAGAGCGAATTGTTTTGCTTCGGAAGAGCAAATGATGACCAGGAGACGTATAAACAATTGTTCGGATGTGAATTAGGCTCATTACCGTTTACGTACTTAGGTATACCCATTCATCATCGTAAGCTGACTAACACCGGTACTAAAGGTTCATTACGAACCGGCACTAATGCATAGCCATTTGAACCGGCACTATTGATCACATTAGTGCCGGTTTTTTTTACAAACCGGCACTAATGTGCTTCACGTTTGACCTTTTTTCTACTAGTGTCTCGAAGGAGCAGCCCTCGCGAGGACCTTCTGATATCACCAAAACATGTAGGAAGGTCGCTGTCGGGATGGAGTGGTCACCATTCGGACCAACACGAACAATGAAGCACATCACTGACTGCCATCTCATCAGAAAATAGCACACATCAATCTACGTTGCGGCAACCCAACTGCCCGTAGAACCCACTCTGGATCCATCTGGAGCGGGCAGGAGGCCAGGATCCGGCATGGATGCCGGGGCAATCCAGACATGCCAAGCAGCAGGCGCTTACATTCCCGAATGGCTGCATATGATGCCCAAGTCGTTGGCACCCCACTTGATCCAGGACTTGGAGGCTATGAGTCATGGCGGCGGGACCTTTGATCTGAACGAGAGGTTGGAGTTGAAGGCGCCAAGGAGAGGTTGTGCATGTCCTCCGCGCCCGTGGCGGATCTTAGCACGACGGATATGTTCTCTATTCTTGTTCGAAAGCTACTAGTTTTTGCTTGTGTTTCACTTTTCTCCGATTTCGGGTGCCGCGTCCCCTTTCTATCCTTGCCGCTAGTCCTGGCCATGGGCCGCCCGACCCGACGCTGCTCCCGGGCCGGGCCTAGGCCTAGGTTTTGAGCCCGAAGACTAGGTCGGGCCAGGCCTGGGCCCGCTGTTTACGCCATTTACTGAAGAGGCCCGATCCGAGGCCCGAGGCCCGACGTGTTTTTTGCTGTGATGGGCCGGGCTCGGGCCTGAGTTTTCTACCTCGGGCTTGGTCAGGCCCGGCCCGAAGCCCGGTCCGACCCCGGAGGATGGCCTGGTCTACTTGCCGCATGTGGCCTAGGAATGTTAGTTGATCTAAATTTGAACTAGTAAGGTTGGTAATTCCCTCTTAAAGGGTTAGTCGTTTAGGGGACTGAAAAAACTTGCTATCTGAACTTGTTCCCGTGCATTGGTTTCGCTAATGAAATCGGAGGGGAGTCCACCCCCTCTTTAGCTCAAGAAAAAACAGTGAGGAAGAGTATTGGTGGTGGTGGTGGCCTGTAGAAGTGTATGTGTGCGCCAAAGTGTCCAACCAATACATTGCATATGATATCATAAAAAATTAAATCAAATAATATAACTTATGAGTGGCATACAGGACTTCGTAAGGGGGCATGATTACATGATTAAATAACGAGAAAGAAGTAACTTAAACATAGCTGATGTCCCATGGTTGCATGCTCAGAAAATTTAGATAGTACTAGTAGGTTGCATGAAAAAAAGTAACTTATGATTGACATGCACACGTGTTGATGTGGCATGGCTGCACGCTTAAAAAAAGTTTGGAATGAGTTACAACAATTCAGGATTAGAGGAATACTTTATTTAAGTTCGCGAAACATAGCGATAGATTTTATCATTTGATGTACATGGACTCTCTCTGATCTATATTATTTGTCGTTCCAATGAATATATCTAAATGTATTGTGCTAGATAAACAAGAAGTAAGTAATATATTTTAGCCAAGACGTAGCTGGTTTATCCACGCCGTTTTTTTTTTTTGCCAGAAACATATGGGAGTTTTATTGACTTAGTAGCATGTAATTACAATCAGCCCTAAGGCTGTTAACTAGGAAATGAGGGCAGTCCTTCAGCCAACACTCCGAAACCAATAAGGCGGAAGCCTTCTTGACACACTGATCGGCCAAAGTATTCACCTTTCTGGACACATGCCAAAGCGAAAAGGAAATAAAAGACAAAGACTTCTCCCAAATTTCATCTAAGATAGGCGTGACAATTGACCTCGAACTATCACGCGAAAGACCGGAAGTTGACAACCTTTAAACAGTCCACCTCCATCACTATGTGTGAGAAACCATTTCAGATATCCACGCCGTTTGACGCTGCAACCATTTCAGATATTCCAGCTGGTTCTACTAGTATTATTGCACAAACAATTGTATTCTACTGTACCGTACTCCTTCACCACGAGACTATGGCTAGGCGGTGCAGCTATGGCCATGCCATGTCCCATCGCGCCTTGGGAACCGTCGGTCGGTGGCATGGCTAGGGTAAATTTGTGATTGACTGTTCAGGCCAAAGATATCAGCCGCACCCTAAATTTGCTGCATAATTTATGATTTGAACAAAAAGGTCTGCTATATTTTAGCTCCGGTCAACCACGATCCAGTCCTTTTGAGGTCTCCCTGCTGGTAAAAAGAAACAGCAGAAGATTTAGAGACACGGTAAGCTAGGCCGGCCGAAACAAGCATACTAGTACACCAGGTAGAGTACTATATGGTGGTTCATTTTGCCGTGGGCTGTTGCAGCTTTGCTGTGGACATTGGGAGGACGAGAGGGGATTTGGCTGCACCCATGAGGCCAACTCCACCGCGTGACCCATTTTTATCCCAAATTATCCGTTTGTGTCTGTTTGGGGTAAAATGAACAAACCGAACGACCCAACACATGGGAGCATACGGACGTTTCGTCCGGTCTGTGTTCGCTTTTGCCCCATTTTCAGATCAAAGTTGCTCTCGGTTTGGGGCCAAAGCGAACAGAAAGCGGATGTCTTCGCGTCCTCCTCGTCCGTCTGTGTCCGCCGTCGACCCCACCTGTCATACTCTCATTTTCTATACCTGGCCCATCACGCGCACCCACCACTACTCCCTGCGCGCGGGACGGCGACGACGTGCGTGCGGAAGGGCACGGCGGCGACAAGCGCGGGGGACGGCGGCGGCTTGCACGCGGGAGGGCGCGGCAGCGCGCGGGACGGCGAGGCAGCGGCGAGCGCGCGGG
>NC_041384.1:12432489-12454852 GCF_002162155.2 Triticum dicoccoides | reverse complement strand
AGCGCGGCGGCGGGGCAGCGGCGAGCGCGGCGGCGGCGAGCGCGCGGGGCAGCGGCGAGCGCGCGGGACGGCAGCGGCATGCGCGCGGGAAGGCGAGGCAACGGCGAGCGCGCGGGACGCGGACGGCGCGAGTCGGACGCAGGGCCGGTGGTGGGTCGCCGGACGGCCGCAGAAGACGCGTGCGACGAGGAGGTGCGGGGGCGCGGCTGTGCGCACGGCAGCGAGCTTGGGCGGAGGAGGCGGGCACGGCGGGAGCGAGGGCACAAGCACGGCGACGCGTCGGGCGCGACGCCAGGCATGCGGTCGCGACGAAAGCGAGGGCGTGCATGAGCAGGAGCGGCCGCGACGGCGAGTTCGCTATGCTTGCTACCTGTTTGAAGAAATGACAGGGACAGACGTGTGAAATGAGGTGAAAATGGGGTAAACAGCGCTGTGTGGAGCGAGTTTGTCTGGCCTCTGTCCGACATTTGTTCTCCTTATCTCTACCTTATATAAACAAAATTCAAACAAAATGGAGTGAGTTTTAGGGTCGTGCGGTGGAGTTACCCTGAGGCTATGCTATGGCTGCACGATGCAGCTAGGCTCGGAGTCGTAGGAGGACCTATCACCTATGGCATGTACCGTCGGTCCGTCGCGCGTCGGGAGCCGTCATCCGGTGGCAGGCACGCCAGCGGCGCACGGCACATTTTGACCCTCGACCCTTGACCAATGACTGATGTCCATCAATCAATCAATCAACCAATCAATCAAAGTACAAATTGACTCAGCTGATTGCTTCGTTTACTGGCCATGCAGTTGTAGCTACCCAATGGCCCTGTGAAGCAATAATGCCGCAGCCCAAGGAAGAAGAGGTGGTGATAAAATTACACGTTTCGATTCTTGAATTAAAGCATCTCTAGCAAACACCGTATAAGTGATCAAACTCGTAAAATAATCGTTTTTTTACAATTGCAGTTGAAAAAAACAGACCAACAGACCTTTTAAAATCATCTGACACCTTAATTTTTTTAAGGGGCATGTGAACATCCGCCCGAGACGCGTGTATCTTAAGTTTTGGAGGCAAATTTGTCAGGCCCCGAATACCAGTCAACGCTAGCAGTTTGAAGAATTTCAGCACCTGCCAACGTCTTGAAGCTCGCCGCCTGCAGCGACCGCACCGTCACCGCCCGTCCGCCAGGCCACGGTCTGTTGATGCGAGCAAGCTAGCTAGCGAGCTATGGGCGCGCTAGCTGAATCGATGTGAGCAAGCGGCTAGCTAGCTAGCTAACTATGGCCGCGCTAGCTAGCTGAGTCCGGCCGCCGCCCGCGCGTCGTGGCCATCTCACGTCTCCCTCGTCCGTCCGTTTGCCGGCCTTCGCTCTGGCCGCGTCTTCCGCACATCGGTCGGCGGTTGATTTCAAATTGACATGAGGAAGACATATATTCAGAGAATATTTCTTTTTACAGGTTGATTATACATGGTCTGTTGAGCCGCCGTTCGCGTCAGCCCATAAAACCATTTTCTCATGAACTGTAAAAGCGATATAAGGGTCCACGATATAAGGGGTCTGTTAGAGATGCTCTTATCTGGCCCACTATCCGCCGGTCATTTAAACTCCAGCCTCGGACATAGCTGCATACATCCTCCTTGGCTCCATTTCTTTTTCTTCACACCACACTCGCCATGGCCTTTTTGAGCTCCAAAGCCATTTGGGACAGCCTCTTGTCCGAGCAGAAGACGAAAATCGACGCCATTGCTACCGGCTGGCAGACCGACAGGTAGCCGGAGGCGGATGTCCCAATGAAAGATGCGTGCGAGGACATGCCGGCACCATTCTCTTGGCCTGTCTATGCCGGCAATACCATGGACGAGGCTCGTGCTCACTACAACGACAAGATGTTAGCTGAGCGGGAGACCACGTTCTGGTAGACGCAGGCCAACCAGGAGTACATCCTTTTGCCTCCTCGATGAGCATCGACGCGTGGAGGAGCAACTCGCCGCTAGCATGAACATCGCGACGGACGTGGACCTGGTCGACTCCTATCGTACCGCCCACGAAATCCGCCTCTACCGCTGGCGGTGCCGCCGCCATCAGGCAGAGCTAGAACTCGCCTTCAAGGAGATCGATGAGGCGGCGGATGAAGTCTACGACAAGAGCGAGGACGAGGACAACGTCACCAGCTCCGCCACACCTGTGCCTGCCGCCTCGATCACGAAGTCGGCACATCTGCAGGCACCAACGATAGCAAGGAAGAGTAGAGCATGGGAGGTCGTCGACGCTCGGGTCCCAGGAAGGCCATCGCTCTTTCGCTCCCGTTGAAGCCAAACTTGGCGGGCTCATTATCGTCGGCTAAGTAGCCGCTTGCAGGCTATGGAGGCGGAGCTTCAATTCCCGGGAGGCCTGCCGGACATGGGGAACGAGTGTTGGCGGTTATTTTGTTCAGTTTTAGAGTCCGGTCAAATATGCCAAAAATCATAAAGTTTTATGTAAAAATAACAAAGTTTTAATGAGATTCATCTAGTTTGTTTAAATATGCATGTATGCAGCTAACTTTGGATGGTCGGCTTCCGCATCAGTGTTCGTTGAACGATCCATTCCCCTCCCGGTCTGTTGACAGATGCGGTGTCTGGTTTGCGAATCAGCCTTGGAGACACCCTGAGTCTTGGGCCCGATGGCAGTGGCGCCCGAAGCCTTCACCCTTTTGATGGCATCGTCGCGGAATCTCGGTCCCTCTCGATGGCAGATGGCCTACGATGAATGGTTTGCCTCCCCCTAGAGTATCACGTCCTAGTCTGTGGAGTGGGTTGCATCTGTTTATCTCCTATATTGTAGACGGATCCCCGTGGTCCTTGTTCTCAGTCCTTGTTGTCCCTTGGCAAGAGCGATTCTCCACGACCCGAAGTGAGGGGGCTATCGCTACGATGAGACGCCCCCTTCCGGAGGTGGCTCGGTGTGTTCGAATCCTAGATGTTCGGTGGGTTCTCATGGAGACTCGGCTTCGATCCTCTTTAATATTCTTGGTTGTAGTTTGTTAGGGGTGGATTCTCCTGTTTTTATTGCTGGGTGTTGGGTTTGTGGTACTTGTGCCACTCGCCCGTCGTCATTATATTTCTTTCGACCTGCTTGTTAGAAGGTATCCTCACCACTTTGTTTGTATGTGTCTTTATCTTTAAAAGGGAGTACTATATGAAGTAGTGAGAACCTAAGGTTAGATTGGATGATCAAAATTCCTATTGAATTAGTTCTAAACTTTTTCGTTTTGTATATTTTTTCAGAGACTAATAGTGTTTACATTTCGATCAAGGAAATTGCTTTGGGTATGATATGTGTCCGACCGGCATACTACACTAGGATTCTACGTTCGCGGTTCAAGTGGGGATGACATCTCACGGTGGTTTGCTAGTGTTGGACGAGTCCTACAGGAAATCGTCGTACGCCCAACACTGCTCATCAATCTACCGTGTCTTTTGTTTCATTTACGTTTATCTTCTATATCTAAATAGCTAGGCTCACTAAACTATTTCTCTTGACATACAAACATGCCACCTCATCATGCAACATGCATGAAAAAAGGCTGGCCTCCACTAACCGGACGAGACTTGCCTGCTCCCCCGGCGTGCGCCTATCCATGCTCCCGCATACGTGGCATGATTTGATTGGAACAAAATAAGGTCCGGCCTCACCCCCTTAAAATCAGGGGGAAAGATGATTAGATTAGAAAGAAATAAGAGAAAAAGACAGTCGTAGGATGAAGTGGGAGCACGGATAGAAGCATGGGAAAGGAGCAAGCAAACCGGATCCACACTAACCTATTTCTCTAAACATGCAAGCATGCCACATCATGCAACATGCATGGAAAAATACTCACCTCAAACATGCAAATATGCATTCTATTGCGATATTTATATTTAATAAATACTATGCAACTATACAAAAATAAAACACACTTTCAGTTCTAGCTCTTATATTATTACTCAAAATATCCATGTTTCATACACGGAATCTCATTGAAATGTATTGCAAACTGTCCCGCAACAACGTGTGGGGTATCATCTAGTTAATAATACTACAGGCAGAGAAACTATAATTCCCTCTCTATTTCATAATGTTGTGATTTGTTTTTTTTGAAATGTCAAATCTCATAAACTTTGTCCAAATTTACGGAGAAAAAACATCTACATCTAAAATGCCAAGATTTAGGGATGGCAATGGGTCGGGTTTGGGGCGGGTGGAGCTGGTCCAAATCCAACCCATGACCCATCTTCCTACCCTCTACCCATCCACCAAATTATCCATGGGCATAACTTGTGCCCATACCCAAACCCGCTGCATACCCACATACCCATGGAGCTCCATGGGCATAAAAAAGTCAGCATGAAGCCTTCCCAAAGATTAAATTAACTCATCATCATTCACTCACAAATGACAACATAAGCTACATGCATAAGTAGGTAACAAGTAATAAGATGAGTCCTTAAGTGTGACATACCAGATGCTGATTCTGTAGCATATAACTCATGGCACAAGTTGCATATTTCCTGCCATTTTCCATTGATTCGCTCTTTCTACTGTCACTGGCATATGGCCCCACATGTCATATGGGTATCCATTGGATATCCATGGAGCACAAACTATAACCATGCCCAACCCAGCTGTTCGTGGGTATCCATATCCATGGACCCATGGGCAGAAATGTGCTCCATACCCTTGCCCAACCGGGTCGGGTATCCATGGGTATCCAAATCCATGGATAAAATTGCCACCCGTACCAAGATTATATGATTAGATTTATTATAAAATGCAGTCTTATACTTTATATTTGGTATTACAAATATACGTAAATAATTATCTCTGAAAACTAAATTTACAAAGTTTGATTGTTAATAAAAATCTACGCGTACTAGTACATATTATTACATAGAGGGAGTATAGAGCTTCGGCTTCAAAACACTTAAGGCCTTCTTTGGTTTGGAGGATTTTTGTAGGAATTCCATAGGATAGGATTTTTGTAGGAAAAATTCCTTTAGAGCCCTTTGATTTGTAGGAATGGAATCCTATTCGTATGGAGGAATTCTTTCTATCCTCCACATTTCATAGAAAAATAAATATTAGGCTAGACTCAATGGAAAAAATCCTATGAAGTAAATCAAAGGGCATCTTCTTTCCTATTCCTACTCATAGGATTTGAGATGCATCTCATCTCATTTCCTATGACTTTTCTATTCTTATGATTTCCCTACCCTATGAATTAAAGGAGGCCTTAGTCTGTTCACTGTAGTACTCTTCCCCACCTGCCAAGGACGAAGCAAGCTACACCAAATTTATGGTGGTTCGTTTTGCTCTTTGACTGTTGCAACTTTGGCCCTGTTTGGATACACTAACTTAGTTAGAGGTTAGAGTTAGATTGTAACTCTGAACTAACCCTGAACTAACTCTAACCAAAGAGGTGTTTGGATGGCAGAGTTAGATGGAGCACGGATACGGCGAGACGCCTTCACGGGTGGTGTGAGAGGGAGGGAGGGAGAGGACGAGAAGCTTCGAGGAAGTGAAGAGGATTCTGCTACGGGAAGAGCAAGAGAAAAAAGATGTTTTTAGTGGTCCCGAGAAGAACTAATCCAAATAAACACCTCTTGAGTGGGTTAGTTTTTTTGGATGGTTTAGATGCATCTAACCCAAGCTAACCCTCCTGTTTGGATACTTTTGGGTTAGTTGAGTCCAAATTAACTCAAATTAACTCTAGGCTTATCATTAGGAGTTTGAACATCAACATGGGGCACAGTGGGTGTGAGCTAATGGGCAAGGTACAGAAAATATAAACTCAGTTTGGAAGGATATGTGGAAGCTGAAAATACCAGGGAAGATAAAACATTTTGCATGGAAAGTTTTGCATGGCGCCCTCCCATGCTTTGGTGTATTAGCAAGCCGACACATCCCATGCTCAGCTCAATGTCCAGTTTGTTTAGTCGGAGCAGAAGACATTCAACACTGCTTATTTAGGTGCCGACGAGCGACGGATGTCTGGGACCGGCTGGGCTTGCTACAAGTCATACGGAAAGCTGTCGCCGAGGACAGATCAGGATCTATTACGATGGAAATTTTATCAAAGCTTCAGGGCAATGATGCGGAGGTACCAACGGCGGAGCTTGCTGTTGTAGCAGCATGGTATATATGGTGGCAGCGCCGATAGATAGTAAAGGAAGTCAAAGTCCAAACGCCAGAAAAAACTGCACTAGCCATCAAGGTTTTGGCGACAAATTTCCTCAGGTCAACTATACCCAAAGGACCAATACGTAAGAACGACCACATGTGGAGGAAACCAGGATATGGGATCGTGAAGATAAATGTTGATGCTTCCTTTCAGTATGAAACACTTTCAGGTGCTTGTGGTGCCATGGCTCGGGACTACCGGGGTGATTTTATTGCTGCAGCAAGTTGGTTTGTTCCAAACATCAGTGGAGTTGACTCAGCTGAGCTAACTGCCATCAGAAACGGGATATACTTGGCAACTCACATTGAATGCAACAACATAGAAATTGAATCAGATTGTTCGTTCGCAGTGGACTCGTTGAATCAAGTTGATAATTATTTAGGCCCGGAGGTAGCTATCATCACATAGTGTAAACAACTTATGATGGACTTTGCGTCCATATCCTTCAGACATTGCTATAGAGAGGCCAATCAGGTGGCAGATGAATTAGCAAAGAACTCTTTTACTACTAGATCTTCTAGTTCTTGGGATGATGAGATCCCTGATTTTATTTCTTATCTGCTTGTAAATGACATGTCTATTATTTGAGAAATAAAGTCTATTTGCAGTAAAAAAAAACTCTAACCCATGGACAGGGCCTTTGGGTGTCACATTAACTCTGCTGCTTACTTCTGTACTGTGCCGTGCGCTGGCATGCTGTCCCTCCCAGAGTCCCACCCTTCCTCCTCTGGTCTTCTCTTCTCCAGCCGTTCGCCAGGGACACCAGAGGGAGAGAGAGAGGTTTGTTCCAGGCGAGCGCAGGCTGCTGGTTCTGCCATGGAGAAGGAGCTGCCCAATCTCAACGGCCCGGTGAAGCAAGAAATCGTTGTGCATGATGCAGCAGCCCAAGGAAGAGGAGGTGGTGGTGGCGCAATCGCGGAGGCGTCGGAACACGGCATGAGGAGGACGGAGGCCACCGTGAGGATTGAGGCCAACATGCTTGACTGCCCCATCTGCTCCTCCCCCTTTCAAGCCTCCCGTCTTCCAGGTTGGTGTAGTAGAGCAATTTCTTTGGTTGGTGGTTACTCAACATCCCATGAACTGAATCGGATCTAGCAGCAGCTGCACGCACGGATTTTAGTATTTTTCTTACTTCCTTGGATCTGTCTAGTGCATAGGCGGGCACCTCGCTTGCGGCAGCTGCGTCGCGAAGCTCCCCTGGAAGCAGTGCCAGAGGTGCGACCATGGCGGCGACTTCCACGGCTGCCCCTTTGTGGACGCCTTCGTCTCCTCGGCCAGGATGAAGTGCGACCACCACGGCTGCGGCCGCCAGGTCACCTACCACAAGCTCGACGACCACAAAAGCGCGTGCCCGCTCGCGCCCTGCAGGTGCCCGGTGTCCGGCTGCGGCTTCGAAGGCCCGCCGCCGGCCCTGCCCCACCACCTCAGCGCGGTCCATTCCATGCCCGTTCACGCGGTTCAGTACGGCAAGGTGCTCCAGCTCGAGGTGCCGGTGTCGGAGCCGCGGCGCCTGCTGTTCGCGGAGGAAGACGGCCGCGCGTTCCTCGTGGTCGGCGGCTCGCTCGGCCTGGGCGTGCCCATCGCCTTGTCGGTGGTGTGCATCAGGGCGGGGGCGTCCCCGCCGCCGCACTACGTGGCCAAAGTGTGGGCGAACGGGCCTTCGGCGGCGGCCAACGACAGGACCGACACGGTCCGGGCGGAGATCCAGGTGACGAGCAGCAAGGAGCCCGGCACCGTCGCCGTGGAGGAGCTGACTTTCTTGACGGTGCCTCACAAGCTGCTGGCCGGGGCTGGCCCGTCCAGGACGGTGTCCCTCCATGTTCGCATCGACAAGATCACCTCCTAAATGATTCTGCTATGCCTAGGGTTCTACTGACCTTAATACTAGCAAGGTTTAGTCTAGTTTGGTTTAATTTAGCTTAACGGACGATGCATTTTGGTAGCATGCATCAATTCACTCAACATCAGGTGAGTACCCTTTTTTTCTGCGAAAACATGAGATACATTGTGTTAGTTCCAAAGTTATATAGCTCACGTTAAAGTTATATTATCCCAAATTACATCAAATACATTGTGTTAAATCTGGTCAGAACAATATAGTTCACAAACATATAATTCACCAGACCACACAGCTAAAGTTCACAAACATATAACTTTGGGATACATTGAAGTTCCATGACTATTAAATTCGTATTGCTATGTAGTCTGACCAGAATGCAGTTTGTCAGGCCACGTTACATCTGTTAAATTTAGGAAGATCATATCCCACATTGTGAGTTTTGTAAAGCAATAATTACTTGTCAACTGTACCATCATACCCTCTCATCCGAAGAGGCACATCTTAATCTCAAGCGTTGATTTTATTAGAGGGGGTGTACTGAACTGGGGAACCGGATCCTCTAACATTAAGAAGGAATGTTAGAGAAGCTACAATACTCTAACTTTCCTTCTTTCTATTCATATGATTATGTCTAAAATGATTTAAATTAATTTGCAATTTGATGATCTACCGTATACATTTATAGTAATTATATGCAAACAAATTGATGGTGAAATAAAATTAAATTTAAATTATTTATATTTACAATAAATACCAACACTAAACAACCTATTAATTATCTACTAACAGTCCCTAACTTTCCTTCTTCATTTTACACTAGCCTAACACTGTAGCACGGTGACATTCCTTCTCAATGTTAGAGGATCCGGTTCCCTGAACTGGAACCCAAAGTTATATTATCCCAAATAAAAACTCCACCTACATAGCGATACATTAAAGATCAGTTCTTTGAACCGTCAAAACGAACATTATCGGCATAAGATTATTGGCAGCTATCTTTCCTTTTGGGGTATGCTATGCTGGCTCCAACATTGCCGCAATGGCCGCCCCAGTTTTCCTCTTCCGTCCTCACCCTCCCTTCTCTTCCATTATTTCCCCACTAAAACACACATTGCGACCAGAAATAACAATGAAGGAAGGGGAGAGTCGTGGCAAGAGGGCGAGTGCCGAGGAGGTGAAGTCGGAGTCAGAGAAAGGGGAGGTGACGATGCAAGACGAAGGCAAAGCAGGGGACGCGTTGGTGGCGCCGGAATCCATGGCACCGACGCAAATCGACGTGAGGATGGACGTGACACTCCTCCACTGCCAGGGCTGCCTCCTCCCCCTCAAGCCCCCGGTGTTCAAGGTGATCTCTCCTCTCACCCTAGAGCAATCATAATTTTTTTAAAGGACCAATGAACTTCTTTCTATCTCACTTTTGGAGTGGATTTCTTTGAGATTTTGCGAAGATCACACATTTATTTTATTTGCACAAGTGGATGGAAGACATTTGTCATCTTTTCCGTCGACGATCTATCATCTAGAGCAAGTGAAATTGAATAAATATATGGTTATGTGCATCACAATAATGCAGAGGTCGGAGGTTATCCTCCTTTTCTTAAAGCAAAGTTGCAAGTGAGAAACGAGACCTGAGAGCTGATGGCTTGGGTGTTGTTGCGTTTACTGCGGCAGTGCGATGCCGTAGGGCACGTAGTGTGCTACTACTGCCGCACCGGGCACCGCGCCGTCTGCAGCCGTACCAACACCCACTGCGGCCAGCTGGACAAGGTGGTCGGCGCCGCCAAGGTGCCGTGCCCCTACAAGGCGTTCGGCTGCGAGCGCTACGTGGTGTTCCACGAGGCCGCGGACCACCAGCGCATGTGCCAGTGCGCGCCCTGCACCTGCCCGGAGTCCGCATGCGCCTTCGTGGGCTCCCGCGCAATGCTGGCCAACCACTTCGCCGCCGATCACCAGCGCCCCGCCGTCACGGTCCGCCATGGCCGGTCTTGGTGCCTGAACTTCTCCCTGTCGCACGGCTGGCACCTGCTCGTCGGGGAGGAGGACAGCGGCGTGTTCCTCGTCTCCCTCCGTCCGCTCGGTCCGGGCACTGCCGTGTCACTGGTGTGCGTCAGGCCGGACGGCGAGGCTGAGACGGGGCCCCGGTTCTGGTGCAAGCTCTCCATTGAGCGCCGTGGCGGCGACAAGGACTACGACCTAGTCCTCATGACCTCGCCGGTGATCAGCAACGCGCTATCCACGAGCGCACCGGCGTTGGGCCAGGGGATGTTCTTGGTGGTGCCCCAGGAGCTGCTCTCCGGCGACACGCTCACCCTCAGCGTCCGGATCGATCTGATCCCACCTGCCGCCGTCGCTACCAAGTCAACTACTACACCGCAGGCCAGGGCGCCCAGGAGGATGCAGTGAAGTATGTTCTTGATCTCCTTCATGTTATGGATGATTAGTATGATTAGTGCAGCTAAGTTAGATGATTAGTGTGAATGTTTGACTGGAGGCTAAACCACACATGTGCAAGCTAATCAACTTAATCGATCAAGATGATTAGTATGACACTTAGTATGAATGTATGATTATTCTGGCATCTGATGGTTAAGCTGTTTACGCAATATCAGTACTAGATCAGTTAGACTTAGTAGTAATGCAGCCAAGCAATGGTACGGTAGCAGTAATATGTAGCTAAGCGAGGGTAGGAATGCTTCACTCTTTATTCTGAACAAATGGCCTAGATAGTAGTACTAGTAATGCAGCTACTGGTTTGTATTTGATCTGAGTGAAGAGCAACAAATTGAAGTTAATCTGGAGATCCTCCACTAGAATTTATTCTGCTCTTTATAACCTGCAGCAGAGTATGTATGGCAAATTATACATTTTGTGAATCGTATTGTTCGTGTGCAGATTCTTCAATGTTATGTTCACGTGAAGGGAGCTTCTATAAATCCATTTTTCCGATTGGCATGAGAAGATTATGTAAATGTATCCTTCTCAAAAACCTGCATCATTTTTTTCACTTTTGTATCTAAGATCATTCTGTCCCTTTTTTCTGTGAGCAAGCTGGACCTGATGCTCAAAAGAACCTTCAAGTTCAAACCGAAGATGACAATCTGGATAAAGTCACATTTCAAAGAGTTTTTCCCCCTCTCGGAGATGGGTCAAGTTGTGTGTTATTGTGTATCAAACTGGGGACAGAGGATCATGCTTCTTTCAAAGTTTATATTCATGGATCACATAAATCCTGGTGTGTTTTGATGTAAACCTTTTGGTACTCCGTGATTTGCAGCTTTTATGTTTAATAAAATGGTGGTGTGCATCACATAATATAGAGGCCCAGGGTATCCCCTTTTTGAAGGAAAACAAAGATCAACAACAGTCGTGTCCAGCATAGCGTCAGATATAAGCTTCGATTTATTTTGTAATTCAACTGTGAACACAAGTGAAATGTAGCTTTCACACACCAAACCATAAGATTATTTTTGATTTTTTTTCACAATGTTGTGGGCCTCACAAATTCAGTCCAACATCCAACCTGTTGGTTACATTGCAGCTACTACGTAGTTTCTCAAGTCCCAAACTGCAAAAACTGAGTGCATTTCCCAAATTTATTTAAAATACCACCTGATAATGCGCATTCAAAACAGGTTCGCAATCTTTTTGTGACATTTAACTGGAAGCAGCAGAGAGAGATTTTATTACGCTAGTTGGGGGTGCAGGCGAGCAGGTTTTTGAAAATTCTGCATTGCTTGGTGAGGCAGTTGATTCTTCTGCTGGCTCTAGCATGCGGGGCCTTTTGCGATCGACTCCCAGCTCTACAGCAGCCTTTTATTACACACCAGGATTTACAACAGCTTCCGATCGACTCCCAGCTTATCTTCGAACCTAGGACTTCTCCTAGGGGTTTCGGTATGGTAGTTCTTCTTCTTCCTAGGACGTCTCCCATACATCCTCAGCAGCCTTCCATTATCTCCTTCATGTGTCAGACCCTTTGGAGTCGTGAAAGTGGCACCTGCAGCGATAACCACTTATCTCTATCAGGCTGTCTTTGTTAATTCAAAAGAGGGATCGATGTTGCAATGATTGGTTGATTTGGAACATTTTCATGATAAGCACACAAGTTAACAAATAGTGTGGTAGAGAAGAGTGTAATTACTTGGGAATGTCACTGATGTTAGAGGAAAATTCCGTGTTGCAGTGGCATCAAGAGGCCCTTTTTCTGCAACCGAGGACGGTGTTGCAGTGGTATCTATTATAGTATTTCTGGACCGAGTAGAGGACCCTTCTTCAGTGTGGTCCGGCTGTGATGAGGGATGAGCCTCCCAAGCCGCTGAAGCAGGGCCTGCAGCGATGTAACAACTTTTTATCTCTACATCATGGTGTCACTGTTAATTGAAAACCGGGATTGGCATTGCAATGGTTGTTTGATATGTGTACTATTTTCATGATAAGCACACAAGGTTTTTTAACATAAGATGGGATAGCGAAGAACGAATGTAGTTACTTGGGAGTGATACTGTCATTGAAGCGCAATTCTGGTTTGCAGTTGTATCAAGAGGCCCTTTCTCCCTAAACATGGACCATGTGGTAGCTTGGATAGTATTTCCGGACTCGTCAGCCTCTTGCCTTCCATCACCAGCTTCGACAAACACCTCCTGCCTATCAAGCATCGTCGCCGGGGGCTGAGCTGGGATTTCATCCTGTTCAACATTCTCCCCATCGCTGCTCAAGTCAATGATATCATCAATCACGTCTATGAAGTCTATTATTGTCATTGTGCAGCTGAAATAGGTAGAAAATGTGTGAGTAATGAATCAAGATATTAATGCATAGCATATTAAAGGTAAGCAACTAAGCACATACTATATCTAACTTAGCTTCTACCGCGAAATCTCTTGGTGCAAAAGAACATATAAGAACAGCATGAACCATTGACGACAAATCCATTGACACGATTTTCATACGGCGAATGACAAACATTCTCATAATTTAGTCTCTAGATTCTAAAAATGTTTGATTCCGCGAATGCTAGGCCCTAGTTTGGTTCCGACATGTCCGATCAATTTTACTGTGTAAATGCGGCTGTCAACTTCTTGCTATACACTTTACGCAAAAGCAAAAAAATATCGTGATTGCCATACACAAATGAAATAAATTCAGAGAGTTTCAAATCTGATCCGAGTCATATATAGGATAGGTTAACTTAAATTGAATGGTAGAATGGGATTACTAAAGAAAGGATGCAGGTTTAGTCTCAAAGAAATCATCTAACAAGAACAAATCAGCAACAGATGAGATGCAGGAAAGCTTACTCTCTCCACCTCCTCCCGGACTAAAATCTGGCTTGCCTGCTTCGTCCGTCCGGCCAGTACGGTCTAGCGGAAGAGGACGGGGAGAATATATGCGGTCATGTGGGAAGAAGAGGAGGCGGCCGTGCTCTAGGAAAGAGGAGTCTAGACGTTTTAGGAACATATACAAGTATAATGGGTATTAATGGTTGGTCAAATCTGAATTTTTGAAAAAATATATTGAAGTTTTGCCACCCGAGACAGCTGATTGATTTGCTTTTTCCCCACGCCATCATGATGCCCTCTCTTCTCCCAAGAGTCTCACAATTCACATGCATACTCCAACATTCAAGCATAACACACTTTTTTTTTTGCGAAATAGCATAACACATAGTTAAGTTACTATTTTTTAGTAAATTTTTTTTTAAAAAATATGTTGGTTTTTTTGCCGGTTTAAAATATGTTGTTATCTTTACTCAAATAGCGTATCTATTATAATAATTTATTATTATTAAAAAACATCTGACGGGTTAACCCAAATAGAGATATCGATACTAGAAAAGTTAGTGTTGTGAGAATAATTAATCGTACCATCAAACTTTTGTTGACTATCCATGTTTGGATAGACGTTGTATGATTAATTAAAATAGTTGAGTCCAAATAATAGAGAACAACCTGGATTGGCGTCGAGGAAGAGAAGTTTGTACAGGGTGTTGAAGTAATCTGAGAACGGCTTGACTCTATGACAAACCTCCCTCGACACCTTCATAACGTACGAATAGGCGGTGCTCCGTCAAGATGATTGAACATATTAGAAAAAAAACATTGGTGTGTCAATATTAGCCATGTACGCCAACCTTCCCTATAAGGCCGACGAATCACCTTTTGTTTTCACTATAACAACATTGCAATCTACAGTGGTAAATCCTCACCAAGTATAAAGCGGTGAATTGATGATGCTAAATCCTCAACAAAGTTCTGGGCGAAGTAAAACACAAGTAATGTAAAGAGCATTGCCTGCAAAAGGTGAAAGGCTCATCGATGTCACGGCGCCCCTTGCCTTTGCTAGCTTGGAGTTACAGTGATCCTCGACGCCGCATGCCTTTGCCAACTCGGAAGTCACTCAAATCTCCGATGTCACGATGTTCGTCGCACAAGCTCGGACCCACACAGATCCTTGATGCCTGGATACTGCTCACCTTTTCCAAACTCGGAGTCACGTGGACCCTTGGGACCCTGTTTGTTTACATGGACTAGACTAGACAAAGTCCCTTTTAGTCCATATGTAACCAAATATGAGGGACTTTTTCTTAAGGGACTAGAAAAAGACTCTACTAGAGGGTCTTTTCTCTTTAGTCCCCGGGACTAAAAAAAGTATAGTCCCTTGCAACCCAACACCCCCTCACCTGCACCAAAGCTTGGAGTCACGCGTATTTGTGACCGCGTCATCCCCCCTCCCCCAAATGAATTTTATTGGACTATCATACTAATCCCTATTGTCACCAGTTTTTGATGTAGCCTTTCATGCGCCCTGCAATGTGCCTCCTCTTTGGTGCACATTCGGTGCATTGGGTATCAACATCATAGGATTAAGAAGAGACAAAAATACCAACTCATACCATAAACATAATATAACATAAACATATCATGGATTCCATATGAAGCACACATGTGGGATGTGAGGACTAAACACACATCGTGGTTAGATCGTGCACAAGAGGCACCGCGAAATGGTTTCATTAAGATGAATGAATAAACCGTCTTATCATCTCTTCGGCCATGAAGGAATCTTGAGTACACGAATAAAAATATGGAGAAATTGCTATGGTGGTGGTGGTGATGTTGGCTCTAGATGAGGAACTTGGCGGGTGGAGCGAAGCAGAACAGGATCCTCTGGCGCAGGAGTCCTCCCTCTCCTTTTCATAGTGCAAACTCTTTGGAATAGGGCTTAGGGGTTGCAACACCTCAAATTCGGTCGGGTCCCCTTCACAAATATTCCTTGGTTTGATGTCATGGGCGCGTCACGCGCTCATACCGGTGGTTGGCTAGCCATTTGGAAAGGTTGCCAACGGCAGTTTGTACATGGAAACGATCTCTTCAATTTGTATGTCTTGTATATGCCTCCGAAGTATATATTTTGTGCACCATGTAATTTTGCATATGAATCTAATGGTTTATTTTTCTTAAATACGAGTGGTGACCATTTGAAATCTCTATAAAGACAAATATTTAGGAACGGAGGGAGTATATGACCCGTGTTTTTAGCACAGATATAGGCTCAAAGTAGAGGCAGCCTTGTAGTATTTGAAGTGAATCCGCATGGAGTGTGGTGTGCTCACAAGAGTTAAGCCTGCATTTGGAGCTTCGCGCTAGTTATTGCCGACGACTGGATGGGCTGGCTGATCAGCGCCGGTGCACGCGCATTGTAATTGTAATTGTCTGGGGCAATCAAGTCCCCACGAAGTGTTTTCTACCGTGTTCACACATCACATCTTCCTCGTCTACCCCTCTGCCTTCCAGTACTACTGCGTGCATAAGTTGAGCCGTGCTCCATATTCTGCTTTGTCTTCCACCTTGCAGGTGAGTGCGCCAACCATGGAGAACGGCGGCGAGCCGAGCATCAAGAAATCGAGGTTGCAGAAGGAGCCCATGGCGGTGAAGCATGAACGGGCGGAGACGAGGGAGAGCCAAGGCGATGAAGGTGCGCTGTTGGCGGTGGAGGAAGCCATGCAGGTTCCATGGGTGGCCGCGGAGGTGAACCCACTCTTCTATCTCTGCTTTGCATGCCAACTTCCCCTCAGGCCTCCCGTGCACCAGGTAATGGATGCCTAGCTAGTTTGTGATTCTTCTCCATCACTATCGCTGTCATGAACCAATAGCTTGATTTGTGAGTGGTTGCGTGCAGTGCGAGGGCGGCCACAGGGTGTGCGGCAGGTGCCATGGCGACCGCTGCACGGCGTGCGACCCGCCGGCGGCTTACAGCCCCTTCCCCTTCATGGACGACGCGCTGTCCGCCGTGCGGCTGCCGTGCTGCTACAGGGCCGACGGCTGCGGGAGGAAGCTCATGTACCACGAGGCCGCCGACCACGCGCTGCAGTGCGCCTTCGCGCCCTGCCACTGCCCGGGCCACGGCTGCAGCATGTGGGCCTCCCCGCCGGCCCTCCTCGACCACATCACCGCCGCCCACTCCTGGCCCGTCACGGAGGTCGGCTACGGGAGCCCGTTCAGGATCGCCGTGCCGGCGCCGTGGCGCGGCGGCGGCACGCACCTCCTCGTCGAGCGGAACGACCCGCGCCTGTTCCTCGTGACCCTCTCCGATTTCGGCGAGGCCACCGCTGTCACGGTGGTGTGCGTGCGGGAGGGCACGGCGGCGGCGGCGCCCCGCTTCAGGTCCACGGTATGGGCTGAGGTTGCGAGCAACACGGAGGAAAAATTGTTTCGTCGTCAGTCCACGGTGCCGAGCAGCAGCAGCGGCGGCAGTCTTCCCGGTGGAGGGCCGCCGGTGTGCCTGCTGGTGCCACCGGATTTTGGGAGCGAGAGCGAAGACCTCTTCCTCGGTGTTCGCATTGACAAGCTCTGATCCATCGACGCCGCCAAGTCTCATTTTATAGCCTTCTCTTATAAGAAAGATCCATGGTACTGGTAGCTAGTACAATCAGAAAATGTCAGGTTACGAACTGCTATGTAATGCGATGCATGTCTTTTGGGTTGCATTTTCGGATGGAACCGGTGATCAACAATTCTTATGTCGTGCGTGATCAAGATTAATTATAATGTTTCCTCGCCAAAGAAGGGAATAATTATAGTAATGTTGTTGCTTTTGTGTCTGTGTTGAAGGTTGTGAGTGTTTTCATAATCAGTGTGTTGACGACTAAGGCTGATCATAGTGGGGTAACATAAGAGCATGGTTAATAGTATAGCCGGCTGCTGCCTATAAGACAATGCCATGTCATTTAAGCCTATCTTATAGCTAACATGTACAATAATAGAACAAAAAAAGATACTACTTTTTTATTATGTGACCCATCTTTAATTTTCACAAAGTGTCTAGGAGCCTGTGCTAGAGCTGGCTCTTCACGAAGGCTGGTTGTAATGAGGAGTATCATATAGTAGTATCATGCATATAATACTAGTGTATGATACTATCTCCCTAATGCATAGTATCATATATTAGTATCATGTAGTACTTTATTTATTATTATGCATGACATAAAGTAGCATAGCATTTATTATGATACGGTATCATGATATGATACTACTCCCTCCGTCACAGTTTAGGGCTCCTTTGATTCAAAGGAATTCCGTGGGACTTTTGGAGGGTCAGAATCCCTAGGATTTTTTCCTACGTTTGTCGTTTGATTCATAGGATTGAATCCTATAGGATTTTTTTCCTATGGAATCAAGTGTACTACCATTTCATTGGAAATCTAGCATTCACTTCAACCTCTTTTTTCAATCCTTTGTTTTTTCTATAGCATCAAACACTCTATGTTAATCCTATAGGATTCAAGTGGACATGCCACTCAAATTCTGTATTTTCTCTATTCCCGTGTTTTGAAAATCCTGCAAATCAAAGAGGGCCTTAGAAGGCACATTTCAATTTGCGTGCGTTTCCACAATAGACAAGGTTTAGGGCGCATTGCATTTATTTCTAGTAGCTAATTAGTACTCCGATATACTACTTCTATATGCATGCGTAATGTAAATGATATTTTTTAGCCCATCTCACAACCAATAGATAACCACCTAGGTCCTAGAGAATTTCTAAGCGCGCCTTCTAAACCGTGACGGAGGTAGTACATCATCTTTTTTCTTCATTTAATGCTATGACACCTCGACAAAATTGCCTAATTGGCATGCATGATACTACTACCTCCGTCACGGTTTAGAAGGCGCGCTTGGAAATTCTCTCGGACCTAGGTGGTTATCTATTGGTTGTGGGATGGGCTAAAAAATAGCATTCACACTACGCATGCATATAGATATAGTATATCGGAGTACTAATTAGCTACTAGAAATAAATGCAATGTGCCCTAAACCTTGTCTATTGTGGAAACGCACGCAAATTTAACTGTGCCTTGTAAACCGCGACGGAGGAAGTAGCTATGATACTACCATTACGACTAGCCGAAGAGCTCGCGTACCTTCTCTCTCCTCTTCTCTTTCCTCCAACTAAGCAGAAATATACTAGTTTATTCCTCATAGCCCGCTGACTCAGCTTTATTATACTACTTGCTCTAAGGCTGGTCATAGTGGGGAGTAACTTACACTAGTCTAAGTTACTACCTTCATAGTGCAAAGTAACATAGTACTAGTGTCATATGTGGCCTCATTTAATAGCTTGTAGACTAATGTTGTCTTGGAAAGCGCTATGTTACAGTAACATATTATGTTACTACTTCTCATTAACTACTTGCCACATAAGCAAAAAATTCTCGAGGTGCGCTATGTTACTACCTAAGTTACTCCCACTATGACTAGCCTAAGTAGTATCATGTACTTGGGACTCACAAACATGCTTATGTGGCAGACAATTAAAGAAAAAAAAGATGGCTATAGTAATATAGGTAGATACCGTAACATAATAAATATGGTGCTACTATGTGTCATGCATGGCAATAAATGACACTACGTATGATATAATCTATAATACTATGCACTATAGAGGTAGTAATATAGACTACTAACATATGTATGTTACTAGTCTAAGTTACTCCCACTATGCCAGCCTAATGCGCCGTCGCCCTCTAAAGGTAGAGTGATGAGTGGTGTCCAAAAAAATCGCATTGATGATGAAGGTAATACAACAGGCCTGATTGGGTAGAAAATATATGTTCTTTTTTTTTGCGGGTTTAGGATTTATATGTTCTGCCTGTGTATCTTTGTTGATAAGCAAGATGATCACAGTACTGTAGATCTAATCTATGAAGAGCTAGCTTATACTAGGGTGATAGCTTGCTGTGTCATAGCACACTCAGTCTGTCTATGTGTGACACTATCTTTCGTTGGCTTGGTCTGAATACACCTGCAAGGCAGCACCCTCCAACTAGGCATCCTTCTTACTCATACGTGTCTAGAAAGTAAAGTAATTTACCAACCGTCCTAAGGAGAGTGTGGGCACTTGACCTTGCGATAACATTTCATATAATTTCAAACTAGACCAAGAATTCATCTTTTAGGCATGTCTCTAGACCAAGAATTCACCTTTGCTTATGAAATATTGATTTCATATATAATATGTTTATCATGTATGTAGAAAAAATCTTCACATATATGAAAAATGATCATCATGTATTTTAAAAAATTCATCGCATATTTATAAAAATGATTATTAAGGATTTGTAAGAAATTCCTCACGTATTTTTATAAAACAACTCATCATGTATATGTTAAAATGTTCATCACATGTTTGCAAGTAGTTCATGTACAGAAAAACATAGGAAAGAAAAGAGATGAACAGAAAAACTAAAACCAAATAAAAGAGAAAAAACTAATAAGAGAAACAAAAGAAGAAAAACATCGGAAAAACTGGAAGAAGAAAGACAAGAACCAGTGGAAAAACTGTAAGAAAAAACTCACGCAGGTTCCAAGTTCCCTACCCATTCATCCATCAGCCCCTAAGTTTTCTCTTTGTGCCTTCCTCGATAGTCGTCAAATTGGAATCCACGCCGGAACCGGCACCACCATCGTGTTAGTCGCCGGCCACTGTCGCCGGCCGCTGATACCTCCCTTGTGCCTCCCAAATGATTTTAGTTATGGTTAATTTTGTTTCTTTATCTGAACTTGTAATATTGGGACTTTTCAGACAGAATTTGTACAATTAGCACATATTTGTTTCGTTTGATTGACGACCAATACTCTTCTCCTTTTTGTTTAATTGTCTATCAGTATTCATCTTGATTGATCCGTGGAAAAGGCTATGGATCAGGCTATATATCGCCTAGGGCAAGTCTGAATTCTCTCCCGCCTTCATTAATTCGCCTGTGGGCCGCAGCCCACTATCCAGCAATATTTTCTTTTCCATGTGTACGCTCACCTCGGGTGTAGTTGATATGATTATTTTACCATCCATAACTTGCTCTAGCATCAGGTCTTTCGTCATTTTTCTGTTCTGTTCTTTTATTTTTATTTGTTTTCCTTTTCATTTCGGTTTCCCTGTCCTATTATTTTTGTTAAATATTTTTTTATCATTTTGCTTTTCCTTTTGTCTTCCAGTAATTTTTATAGTGTTTTTAAAACATATTTATAGGATATATTAAACAGTTTCATTGGCTATTTAAAAAAGTTCAAGTGCTGTTTACAATTTTCAAATGTATTCAAAACATATTCAGAAAAGTGTTCACTACATATCTCAAAATTATTCATTCTGGATTTAAGAATGTTCATTGTTTGAATATCTGGATTATATATTTGTGTCTCATTTTGGGTTTTGTTTTTCCGTTTCTTTTCCATTCATATTTGTGGTTTCAATATTTCAAATTAAATATAAATTATTTAATAATGCTCATATGTTTCAAAATTTATACACATTTTTTTGAGAATATGTGAACTTACTTTTATGGATATTTTTTCAGAATGTGTTAACACTTGTACAGTATGGACATTTAGGGAAAAAATGTAAACACTTCTTTTAGTTAAATGAACATTTTTTGAACACATGATGACTTTGTTTCAAATAAGTAGTAAAAACTTTAGTTCATCATCATCCTTTGTTCAGTAGATGACTACTATTTTTGTAATGTTCCATGAACATTTTCCACATACACATGAAATTATTTTAATAGACAATAAACAATTTTTGAATACAGAAAAATTTATTACACAAAAAAATGATTCAAATGCACAATTCTATGAACATTTCTTCCTCGCAATATATTCGTGATCTAGAGGACACTCTTATTGAATCATGCAACATTTTCTTTGTGTACCTGAACATTTTTCTATGAGGCATGGTACATCCTTTTAATTTTACCTTTTCGCACCAAAAGACATATGCACATTTATTTTTGTATAGATTAAGATTTTCATATTATTTAGGTTCACGTGAAAAATAGTTTAGGTTAATTCTATGTTGTTTTCGGAGTCAAGGTGTGGAAATTATAATTTTATCTAATTACATTTCTAACAGAAGGTCACATACACATACACATTTTTGCATACTCATGTACAAGAGATCACTACTTAGCTATTCTACTACACACACTAAATTAACACTTCAAAAGAAAAATTAAAGGGGCTCTGCACCTAGCCGCAGGATGCTATTTTAGTGGGTCTGTCCAATATGGGCGACGCGATGATACAACTCGCTAAAAGCGAGATATTGACAGGAAATATTCTATTTGGTGATAAAAGCGAGATGTCGGGCAGCCTCGCTACAAACAGCTACCCAAATGGCTGGCCCAGCGGGGATCAGAGGCCTTGAGCGCTTTATTTTTCCCCATTTTTGCTTCATTTTTATTTTTTCTTAATAATTTACTTAAAGAATTTAAAAAATGACAACCCATTCGAAAAATATTAAATGTGTATAGAAAACTATTTCTAATGTATACGAAACTTGTACAATCTGTATGGAACAAAGTAGACATGACAACATATATGGGGAAAAAATGTTAATCATGTCTTTACAAAAATTTAAATGTGTATAACAAATGTTCCTGGTGTATACAAAAAATCTACAGCTATATATGCAAAAAAAAGTAGACATAAAAGAACATTTTTGTTTGAATAAAGAAATTTCCAAAAACATGTTTTAAAAATATATGTTTGACGTTTAGCCTTTTTGTTGTGCAAAATTTCCACGCACTTGCTGGTCGTCCGTTTCGTCGCTTGAAGATTCGTAACTTGCTTTGTTTAGGGAGGTTTTGATGCCCTTTGCGTGGTTAATCAAATTGTTTTTCTTTTCGCCCATTAAGATGTGTGTTGTGTTCCTGTGCGATACTGCTGCAGCTTGTTGCATTTTCATTGTCGGTCCGTCCGCACACGATGTGTTCCGTCATCTCTTTTGTGCTACTTGTTTTAAAGGCTCTAGTAGTGCGGTTTGCTTTGTCTGCGCTTTCTTATG
>NC_041384.1:12418493-12431993 GCF_002162155.2 Triticum dicoccoides | reverse complement strand
GGTAGAGATTGAGCTGCCAGAGGACGTCGTCACTTCGTTCGGGGAGAAGATTTTTTTGTAGCTTTGCCTTTCACCTTGGCCTCTATGCTTGTGAGCATGCTGCATTGCAAGCCTGTCAAATTTTAGTACCCACGCCATCAAGGTGTTTTTACATTTTTTTATCACTCGGGCTGCTCATGATTGAGTGATTTTATTTTCTTCCCTTCGTTTCACTCCTAGGAACATCAGGTCATTGCTTTATGTGTCTGGTTTATGCGTTGGTTGGAGTGGTCATCATCATGACTTGGGCCTTGGCCAGTTAACTCATAAAAAAGAAAAAAAAGAGAAAGAAAGAAAGAAAAGAAACGCCGAAACACTGGAATAGAAAAGAAAGTATGTCTGAAAGGCGCATGCCTCATTCTGTCACTGGTGCAGAACCATCCTACGCGAACGGTTTAAACCTGCGAACTTTTCAAAATAATTATTTTGTCTTAAATTCACAGATATTTTTCAAATTTGTATTTTCTAAAACTTTCTGGAATTTTAAAACTTATCAACATTTTTTCAAACCCATGATTTTTTATAATCCATGAACGTTTTCAAAATTTGTGAACATTTTTAATTCATTTTTTAAAATCCATGAACGTTGTTTAAATCCTCGGGAATTTTTCAAATCGATGAATGTTTTTCAAATTCATGAACATTTTTCTAACTCACAAACTTTTTTCATATTTGCAAACAAGTCAGGGCTGAGTTTTCCCTAAAAGATCAATGGTAATTCATGACTGATTAGATAGTCAGCGGTCGCTGGTCCACCAGTCAACCGATTAACCAAATGTAACTGGGTCGGCCCTTAGCGTGCATACGTGAGCCGAATGCGTTGTATATGAGCATTCTTTTTGGAGTGGATACATGCTCTTGTGGATTACATTTAGATTTGAATGGAAGCCCATTTTTTGATGATATTGCTCCAGGAAAAATAGATAGTCCTGGTTTAACGAAAAACTTGAGGAACTGGTAACATGTTTCTGATATGGGAATTGTTTATTTCTGATGGAAGGAAACTTGAGGTTAAGAAACCACAGCCAATGAGCTTGACAATGTTATTCGTAGATTCCCCGAGTGTTCCTCTTTAGCAGAGTCAACCAAAAAATAGTGTTACTAGTAAATTTTAGCTGATTTACCGGGAGGATTATTATTATTTTTTGCTTTGTTGCATAGGTATTTCACTAGACATTACACGATCCAGGAAGCAAAAAGCCAAAATAGAATGAGAGGGGATATGTTGGCCCTGTTTGGTTCGGCTGTGGATTTCTAAAAGCAGCTATGAAAAATTTGTTGTGGAAAAACAACTGTGGAAAATCTGATGTGAAAAAGATGTAGGTCATTTGGCAAACCAGCTGATACAGCTTTTTCAGATTCTGGCCCGCGGCGAAATCAGATTTTGAAAAGTACGTCCTGGTCTGCTTCCGCTTTTGGTTCATATTTTGGCAGCGAATTTCTGGAATCGGATTCTGCTGGGTTTGCCTTTTGGTTCAGATTCTGCTGCGCGGCAACGGAATCCGTCGATAAAAACTGAACCAAACAGGGCCATTGTCTGGCTTGTTTTAGCTGCGAGTCATGCGAAATGGTCTAATGCGTGGGGGGCTTTTTTGACTGTGGCCCAAATTAAAATCAGACAAAGATGGGCAAGAATCAGACAAACATTTCACACATATAGAGCACGAGTTACAAAATGACACGAGACAAGTTCGACTTACCCAAAGGAAAAACAGCTGAACAACACGTGAACAACAGTACTGTTCACTTATTCAGACAGGCACACGTATGGAGATAAAAACCTTGACATGAGTTAGTTGATGGGCAGAGGCTCACCGTTCCATTCCTTGAGAACCTCAAGCATGGGGTCGATGAGCTTTCCTTGGCTGATCCCCACGAACACCTTGTCACACTCTTCGCCGGGCACGAGAAGCTTCTCCCCGGTCAGAAACACGCATCCGAGTTCCTCACGAACAAAACGGTAGAGTGGGAACGACCTGCTCCCCATGATCATGTTTGAGATGGGTGCAGTGCCCTTCTCCATGGCCACACGCGCCGCCTCGACCTCCCATGGCAGCGCTATCACGAGCTCCTCCTCTAGCTTACTGATCTTGCACAACACCTCATCGTCGATGCTCCTGCTAGCAAGAGCGTGCTCGAGGAGCACGCAATGCAGCTTGTGCATCAGGGGGTAGTTGGCGCTGCATGGGTCGTCGGCATAGCGGAAAACGTCCACGCGGTCAATGGCGGCCGCAAGCTTCTTCTCAACACTGGTGACGTCGACCACCTTCTTGGCAGCTTGTGCCACACATATGTTGACGGAGATCTTGATGTTTTCCTCCAGGCGGCGGAGGTCGACGGCCTGGCAAAGTGCCACCAGGTACGTCGAGGACATGAGCTTCAACATCTCCACCGCCTCTGCAGTCTTCCTGGCTGAGACAAGGCCGAGTGAGTTCACCCCCTGGTTGTGCTGCTCCGCGCTTTCGACATGGGTTGTCACCGGGTTGGCAAGGTATTGGAGCTCCGAGCAGTAGGCAGCCATGGCGATCTCAATGCCTTTGAGACCATAGTCTAAGCTTGAGTCGCGGCTTCCAGCTAGGTTTGACGTCAGGCCATTATTATAGAACTCATTTACGAGCTCGGAGAACTGCGCGAACATGAGCTTCCCAATGCTGGCAATGGCAAGGCGGGTGTTGTCCATAGATATGCCGATGGGTGTTCCCTGGAAGTTACCGCCATGGAGTGCAATGCCATGATGGACGTCAATAACTGGATTATCACTCATGGAGTTCACCTCACGCTCAATACACTTGGTAGCAGCCCGAATGACCTCAATCTGCGGGCCAAGCCACTGTGGCGCGGTGCGGATCGCATATCTGTCCTGCTTCGGCTTCAGGTGTGGGTCCATGTCGTTCACCATCTTGCCGTGGACCATGAACGGGCTGCCATCCAGAATGTGCTCCATGATAGCCGCAGCCTCGATCGTGCCGGGGTGATGTTTCAGCTTGTGGATTAGATGGTCGGCAAACTCTGATTTACCATATATTACCTCACAAAACATCGCGGACAAAACCTCAGATAGGATGGCGAAGATGTTGCAATCGAACAACACCATGGCCGCAAGGGCGGCGGCCGCAGCCGTGCCATTTACAATGGCCAGCCCCTCCTTGGGGTTCAGATTGAAGAAGCCACCATCTATCCCGGCGATCTTGAATGCCTCGGCGGCATCCACCTTCCTACCATCGTGGGTAAATGCTTGTGCGTTGGGGCCTCCGGTAAGGACACCGACGATGTAAGCAAGCGGGACCACGTCACCACTCGCGGTGATGCTGCCTCGGAGGGGAATCCTCGGGTGCACTCCTTTGTTGATGAACTTTGTGATGGCCTCAAGGATCTCGAAACGTATGCCGGAGAAGCCCTGGTCAATGACGGCCGGCCAACAGACTAATTTTTTTGATACATACATATGGACCCGTCTTTTATAAACATTGTTAAGTTTCAACAAATTTAGCCTTGCCAACTTTCGTTAAGAAAATATGATAACGTACGAGCTGTGCAAAAAAAAAGAGGTATGGATGAAGTTGCTATATACTATGATATATTTGAAATAAATAACTTGTTCCTTTTTATAAATTTCACACAGCTCACATATTATCATATTCTTTTACAGAAGGTCACGTGGATAAGTTTGTATCCATATTACTTGCATAACTGTTACGGAATACTCCCTATGTCCGGAATTATTTGTCGCAGAAATGGATGTATGTAGACATATTTTATTTCTAAATAAATTCTTTGTTATCCATTTTCACGACAAATAATTCAGGGCGGACAGAGTAATTGAGAACATAAAGTTAGGAAATTGGGTTCGTATAGGACCAAAATCATTCTATCACTTTCCGTACTACTACGAGATAGTTAAACAATTTCAGTGTGGTGGTGGCAAGCTATATACATGCAAAGTTAAACATGAACAAAATAGGATAGCAGATCGGTTGGCATTGTATAGCCATACGGAGAGTACTACTGCTGTATGGTTAGGTAGAGGACCACCGTGTATTAAGAAAATTTTGCCTCTCAATTGTAACCCTATGATCCTGAAATAAAAATCTTTTACCCTCGCAAAAAAAAGGATGCCAAGTGTCTGCGTGTCGGCTTGTGTTCTCAACTAAATTAGCAAGATGTTGAGATATAAAATATTGTGCAGGCGTACTAGTGACTATGAATCTTAGTGACGCATATTCTCCTACTATGATAAATACTCCATCTATTCAATGATATACCATATATGCAATTGTATTCATGTTAGAATATATTTTCCTATCATATACATTTGCTATTGGAAGTGTTCATATTTTTCTATACAAACTTGGTTAAGTTTTACAAAATTTTATTTAGACCTAATTTAATTTGCACTATATTATAGAACATAAGGAATACTGAAAAGAATATGTATCTTCTACTAGCTAGTCGACAAAAAACAAACCTGAGTTGGTTTACAGGAAATAGAAAGACTACAATAGTCCTCAATTTGAATCCTACATTCTTTTTAATCTCTAATTACATCATGTAGTGAGAGATATTTAAAAAGTACATTCCAATAATAGAAAGTGTGGTTATGCACATCTATACGTTACATCTCCAATTATGATTTTTTTACTAAATTCATTGTACCACATCTTGCGGCGTTAGAAGATTTTTTTAACCATTTTATGTACATATTTCCCACATAAATACTTAAAATTGAATATATGATCTTTTCATGCATATATATTTCAAACAATTTTCACAAGCCAATTAATAATTAACACTATTTCTTCTACTATAACGTACTTGCCAAAGAAAAGAAAAACGTACTACTTTGAGGTCAAGCAAAGATTGAACAACACAAACATACATTTTAGACTTTTTCCTTATTTGCTTGCTACTCCCTTCTATTAGTAGCAGCGCGACCGTCGGAAGTCTTCTTTTGCTTGCGAGCTGAAATGAGCTATGATGAACAGTAAATTTCAAAATATATTTAATAAAAAAATCTGTTTTTTTTTTCATGAAAGACTCTGAGCAAATATTTTGGGTGCTTGCACAATTTCATTGTGGAATGGCATTCGTGAAAGTTGTGGCAGAAAATCAGCACCTCAAAATGCTTACAAGAATATCATTTTTGGAGCATCGATGTTTTTTTGCCATGACATCCACGAATGTTATTTCATGGTGTAACTTTATAAGCGCTCAAAACATTTGTTAGTGTATCAGAAAAAAAAGGATTTTTAAATACTTTATCAAAATTTTCATATTTTACTTTCATCCGAACTATTTGAGCTGGAGCTAAGAAACATCACGTCCCCACTGCAGTCCCTGTTAGCGGTTTCTTCTGCCAGAATTGCAAGAATACTCAAATATTCTCATGATGTTGAGATGTAAAATTATACTAGGCATCACCTGACGAGCTCAACTTGGAGGCCGTGCCCATCTTTGGTGCGACGGTGGGAGGTGCCACCGAAGCCAGTAGTGACGCCGTAGATGTCGCCGCCGTTGGCCACGGAGTCCAGGATCCACTCGCTGCAGGCCTTGACGCGGGCGCGTGCCTCATCGGCGAGCTCGACGGTGACGCTGGACACATCCTTGGCCTGGGCGACGGCAGCCACCTGGCCGACGCTGAGGCCGGCGCCCACGATCCTGACGACAGGCTCGCGGAACAGCGCCACCATGCTTGACCTCGTCGAGGTGGCTGCCGGTGAGCTCGGCCGCCGCCGCACCCCAGAAAAGTGGGTCCTTCTCAGCGACGAGCCCGTTGTTCGCCATTGCTTGTTGCTAGGACTGTGGTGGTTGATCGGTTGAGGGTAGTGGATGATGAACCGAGCTCTTCTCTTGGAAGGAACTATGGCAGATGGTATGCTTAAATAATGGTGGGACTGTATGGGTTGCATCACCGTCGACCTCCGAGATGACGGTGCATTAACCATTGTTTCCTCCGAGGTGCAAGGAATCAAAGGCATCTGAAAGAACACTGCTAGGTGGTTGCCGCCTGACTGATTGTCTTAGCGCTAGATGCTGTACATAACTTTCTTTCCCGAGATTAAGTTCTTTTCAGCCTTCTTGGCTCTTCTCTAGGTTTGGCATATAGTGGGTTTTCACTTTGCATTATTTTGGAATGGCCTAGTTGGAGGCTTGGACCAACGGAGAGATTTAGCACCCATGCCTGTAAAAGCTAGGCGGAAGAGTTTGCTGTGTGTCGATCAGCAGGGACTCGTACGTGTTATTATGGGTCGGTTGTGACCTCTATGAAAGCTATACAGGAGATATGGCCAATCTTACACAAACCAATAACCAGCATTACCACAACCACACATACGGAATACAAACCATACAAAGTATTTCAAGAACCCCTTTCATTCACAACTTATCAAAGTTGAGATTACGCCTAAATGCTTCTTGCTGCCGTACTGTCAATGGTTTTGTAAACCTACAACTTGATCTCTTGTGGGTATAAAAGGAATGTTGAGCAACTTGTTTGCTACTCTTTCTCTGACAAAGTGGTAATCCAATTCAATATGTTTATTACCTGCATGAGACACGCTTTAGGTTGAATAATACTCCCTCCGTTCCATAATATAGTCCGTAATTTTTTTTAGAAAAATCAAACTTTGCAAACTTTGACCGAGTTTATAGAGAAAACATGAAACTACATCTTATGATGAATTTGATGATATATGTTTGTTTGGCATTCTAGATGTAAATGTTTTTCTCTACAAATTTGTTCAAAGTTTGCGAGTTTTGACTTCTCTAAAAATCTATGTGCACTACATTATGAAACGGATGGAGTACCAAGCTCTTGCAACAATGACTAAACCCAGATTACTTTTGTTGCATTTTTAAAGGACTTGTACTCTGCTTCAGTGCTGGATCTTGACACTGTAGGCTGTTTTCTTGCACTTGTACCCGGCTTTACTCCGACACCAAGGAGGCGGAGGCCGTATAGGATGGCCCGCTTCTATCCCATTTGGTTGGTGTGGTTATTGAGGTTAGATTGGATGAGTCTAGACTGGGTCCATGTTTTGTAAGTTCACAACATCTTCACGCAAATCTAAGTCCCATTTCTCTAAAAAGGAACAAAAACCATCCAAGAAGACAGAGACTACCAAAATAGCACGTGTAGAATATTTACAGGATACCTGGTCGTAAAAACTGTCCATGGCCACCACTCCCAGGATTACCTTGTAGCTTTTTGGGTTATGTTTGATTGAGTTTCATTTTTCCTTACTCTTAACTATATGAGCTAGTGTAAACAAGACCTTCTACTAGATATGTTGGAAGCACTGAGTTTCATTTTTCCTACTCCTCCACACGAATCATCTTTAGCGTTACTGTTGTTAGTTTATTTGGTTAGTGTAAAGTCATGCAATATGTGATGAATTAGTTTGCAATGTTTCAATAAAAAGAAAATCGACGAACCGCACACGAGTGCTGCTCCACGCCCCGACCACCCGCACCGGCAATCTACTCCCCCTGCGCAGCGATTTGGGCGGCGCCACGACCTCGATTTAGGCGACACAGGTGATTTGGGCGAGGGGATGAGGAACCACCCATAGCACCGCAGGCGTTTCGACCGCTTCACGACGCTTCAGCCCAGTCGCTCCCGACCAGGTGCCACCTGGGCACGATCTGGACCATCGGATGGCCAGCAGAGGGTGTGCTCGCGACTTCTAATTAGTGCAGCTGCAATAATTATAATTTAGGAAGAAGAAAAACCCAGACGAAACGAGTGACCTATGGCAATTCAAGCGAACAAAGAAAAGAAAACAATTTGATCATATGAAAAGCCAACAAATAGAAAAAAATGAATCGGGCTGTCCCTGATATGAGGGAGAGGAAAAATGCTTAACGCTAGAGATCCTTCCATCTCATGTTCATCGAGAAATAGCTCTCGCGCCTACCCAACTACTTGCTCGTTATCCCGTGAAGAAAAAACTACTAGGACGTTCTACTCTATCTAAGTCAAATTGTCGCAGGAAACTTTAAGGTTCCTGACCAGTGAAGGGAACCTTCTAGAATGTTCCTATCTGTTTTTCACTTTCCATTTTTCCTTTACTGGTTTTTGAATTTTTTATTTCATTTCATTTACTTTCCATTCATTTCAAATAATTAAAATTTCAAGATATATTTGGAATTTATCAAAAATATTTGCATTTATAGGAAATGTTCAGAAATTGTTAAGAATTTGAAAATATGTTTGGAATTTAAAAATACTTGTTTTCAGAAAATATTAGCTTTTAAAGATATGTTTCAATATTTCTAAAAATGATCGCATTTTCAAAAAGGTGGCATTTTAAAAAGATTTGCTTTCTAAAAGGACTAAAAACATAAAAAAAATGTTTAATTTTTCAAAAAATCTTCACAAACATTTTAAAATATTTTTATGGAAAACAATCAGTTTTGAAATAACATTTCCCCGTAGTTACTCAAATAGCCGAATAAAATCTAAAAACAAGAAACACATTGGCTACTAGTAGTAGCTCACTAAGTAGCTGGGTCGTGCTATAGTTTGTCGGCTCGCCATAGGATGGCTTCATGAGCCGAAATAGACAATTAGGGTTTGGCCCATGGGTAGCGTTGTCAACTGACGCAACATTTGTCTCATAGGAAGTCTCGTCGCAGACGTAGGTCAACACGGAGCTCGGTGGGTTGTGGTTGCCCCGGCGGGAATGCGACCTTTGCCAGTGTGGCCCGAGTCTTTGCTGACTCCCTCTGTCACGCTATCCACACCTGTTGTGCCGACTTCAACCCTAATGCCGGTTGTTCCGGCTGCATCAACTGCGACCGTGTCATCCTTTGCGATTGTTGCAAGGACCAAGACCAAGTTAGCGAGTCGCACAACGGCCAACGCGGTAGCTCCTGCTAATGTTTATGGTCCTATTCCACCAGGCTGTTTCTTTGCACGAGCTGTCATCGCCACATCCATCACCAACTGTCCATCCAGGGTCACCAGTGGCTCATGCGTTAGATGGGATGACAATCTCACTTCGCGGCAGTGGCCGCCACGCAGTCTACTCCAACGATTCTTCACATATCGATGAGAACTCTTGAGCTAAGGTGATGCGAAGTCATGCTTCACGCAACTTGGACTACAAGTCGGGTACTTCTTCCACAAAAACATTTCTTTCTTCTTACTCGAATACCCATATTTCTTCTATCTTAGAGAATGTTCGAGTCTATATGGGAAAGAATGATGATGATGATGATGTGCATGTTTGTCGGGCGGGGTGCTCAAACATATGGAGATAGACAGTTTAAATATTTCTCGTAAATGTCCTAGCCCGCTACCTGACCTAAATACCGAGGAGGGGGAGGCTGAGGCCACATATGATGTCTCAGTTCTATTCCACTTGGTTGGTGCGGTAATAGAGGTTGGGCTGGACGAAGCTAGACCTGAGTCCATTTTTTGTGACTTGACATCATCTTCACACAAATCTAAGTCTCATTCAATTGTAAAGAAACAAAAACTACACATGAAGGGATAAATTACCACCCCAATACAAGTTTCCACATGAAAGGCATGTTTTTAATAACAGAGGTCTATCTTACTTAGCTAAACATAAACACATGGGTGATTGTGTGCGTGAACTCGGGGATAGATTTTGTGGCAATTTCTGGGTCAGTAGACAAGATTTCCCTATGTATGTCCTCGACCACCTTAGAAGGAGGTTTGACTTCACATGGCCTTGTCTAACGCCATGGGAAGGTCACGAGGAATGTTACTTGGCATATAGAGCATAACCATAGACTTGTTAGATTTCTCGGTTGGTGAATTTCACAGGGCTAGCAATTTTACATGGAGACTGGTCGGAGTCTATGGAGCTGTCAAAGTTAAGAATAATTCCGCCTTTCTACGCAAAATGGTCAACTTGGGAAAGGATAACCCATACCACATGCTTATTAGGGGGGAGTTTACGGAAATCTTGTATGTCAGGAAGGCAATCACTTGCGCTAATAACCACCTCATGGTGAAATACGAGAAACTCCATTGAGTAGTTAGGTTTACAAATGGGAACTTAAATTTCCTCTGGTAATCGTGCATGCATGCCCTCAGGGGCGGAGCCAGCGTTGAACCCAACGATTTCCTTGTGGCCCTATGTGCGTACGAGTATTTTTTTGGTATGAACCCAACAGAAAATCGTCGCTGAACCCATCAAACCAGGATCGCACGTACAAAAAAAGAAAGGAAAGAAAAATAGGATCCCACTCACGTACTGGCCAATCGAAAGCCCAAAAGCCCAAGTAGAGTGCCTACGTCTGTTCGTTCGCCAATTCTCTGTACGAATACTCGGCAGCCGCCTCTCGTCATTCCTATTCGCTCAATGACTTCCCAAAAAAACTCAACAATCTCGTCTCTCTTTCTCGGTGTTCCGTCGTGGATTGGTCGCCAGATGCCAGGTATTGAGCGACAGGCCAAGAACTAGTCCAGATTCGTGGTAATGAATCACAATCTCCACATCTCCTCTCTAGTCTCGTATGGCACTATAATATTGATTTCTGCCCTAGTTTTCTAATTGCTTATCCCATATACTTTTATTGATCTATATTTCTCAACTGAAAATCAATTTACAGATATAGATAATGATACAGACACATCATGTCCAGTTGTTAGACCCAGGCAATGTGCATCAAATATCGATGTTGCAAGCAATCCGGCTGATTGAAAAATTCTAAGAAGTAATATGAGATTAGGCGAACATATCTAACCATAAGACATTACGGGATACCACCTGTGATTATTCCTAGAGCTTCATTGGAGTTGGAGATGCTTCACCAAGATTTAATCTGGAATGATTTTATGAATATGGTGGTTGACTTAGTATAGTGATTAGTGACAAGATGCATACGACCTTTTGTTATTGCTGCTATCTTTTTAGGGATAACAATAAGGACAAGACTGAGAGTGAGTCATTAGAAATTAATGGTCATTTTCTTCAATGCTTACAGGAAGATGAAAAGCTTTATCTGAAGCTATGAAGTCATTTGGTCCTGAGCTGGCTATAACATGTAACAGCTTTGTCATGCACTCTTTGGTATTTATGTAACACGATATATGATAAGTGATATCATATTTCCAGACATTAATTTTTTTTGGTGTTATAATCTTTGTTGTAAGATGATGTGAAGTTAGATTTTACACTTAACAAAGTGGTAGAGTCTCTCCACTTGTGGCCTGGAGATCCTGAGTTCCATCCAACTTCCTTGCAGAATTATTATGCTGGGGTAACCTATCTTGCGTGGGTGTTTTCAACACTGGATACACCTATTTTTACTTAATTAATTTATATCAAATATTCACAGCAAAGTCAATAAATGAACCCAATGGCTAAATTTTCTGGCTCCGCCCCTGCATGCCCTTGAGAATATCTAGACACTTTTGGACCATGCATTGATCATTCTTGAAATCTAACTCTGGTAGGTCGCCCATTGCATGCTATCCAGTCAAATATGAATTGGGATGCTTAGAGCAGGTTGGCTTTGCAAACATCGCGAAAAAGCTATCAGATCCAATGAGAAGTATCACTTCTACTCCGAGCAGTGGAAATTTGGTGGTACCAAAGACCCCAAGCCTAGTTCATCATGGAATGTGACAACAACACACGAAAGTTCTCACATGGTTGCCAATGGGCGACACAGGAAAAAGTGTATTTATAGTCTTTGCCGGGATGAGGGATATATCGAGGGACTAAGCTGAATCAACATATCATTAGATACTACCAGTCATTGTCCGGGGCTATGGATGAAGGGAACTTAACCCTCAATGAGAATGGAACGAATAATGCCCCACAAGCACCACTACAAAACTGAATAGCACGTCCCCTCATCACTGACTTCATTAACTGACCCCGATCAAACAATCACAAACAAGGGTCATTATTAACATGCCATGATCTAGATATCTATTTCTTTTCTAAAATTTCCGTTTGATGAGAATGCTTCTGCACTTTTTGCCATGACTTGGAGAACAATTATTTTGAAAATGCCATTATCTGTATAATTTTGCCATCATGATTGTTTACTTACAATGGGGGTGTAGATAGTTTCATTCAATGTTTTATCCATGTGAATTAAGTTGCCAGGTGCAAAACCTAGTGATTATCATCTAAAAACTACTAACAAAACAATACTAGTCTGAAAAAACCAATAACTCAGTTCGGAGCTTGGGCTCATCTACACTAGGTGAACACTAAAATGAAAACAAATAGTAAAACACTTAAAAAATTGATTATTATTTTTGCATGAAAGATCCTTCAGCGTGCCAGGTGCATGCAAAAATTCGTGGTAAAAGAAATTTGAGGAGCTCGCACAAAAAAGACAAAATCGGCTATGAGCAATGCATTTTTTTAACTTTTTCACATGCCAAAATTTTGTCTTGTTAACCACAAGGTCCTCGAATGTCCAAACTCCACGAAATTTGGGATGGGCTCACACATTCGGCCATATTGCCCTAGAAAAATCAGATTTTTTGTTTTTTCTCTTATTTTAAACAATTTTACTGTTCACACATGGGAGCATCTCGACCTGGGTGCAAAATCACCACTTCTTGAAAAAACCCTATGTTATAAAAAAAAGTTGCCACCATTAGAACACACACTTAAGCGGGGCACTAAACTTGTAATTGCCACCTAGGCAGATGGTAAAACTAAGAGTTTTCATTCATTGTTTCTTCTACATATATATTGTTGCCATAATTTTTTGTGAATTATCTTTCCTAATTTTGGAGTGTATAAGTTAAACTTTTTTCCCAACAGGCCCCCATGTGATGATTACAGAAAATTTAACACCTTGTCATGTGTTTAGATAAGAAAAAAACCCCTTAATTACAAGTACAAAATTTTTGCCAAGTTTTCAACGATATATAGAACATTTTGCATCCAAGTTGCCATCGACCATGGCAAAATTTTAACCATGGATGTTTTCTCGTACAACACCTTGGCAATTTTCCACTTATGTTTGTTTTGTTGTATTTTACCATGGAAGATTGTTTTCTATAGCATGAAAAATTCATTGAGAGCATATCATGATTTTTTTAAATGCAGCATGGCAATTTTACTTTTAATTTATGTGATTTTTCATTTTGTCATGGCAATTTCTCTTTCTTTTTAATTTTTATCCTGGTATATGAAATCTTGAACACGAGCATGGAAATCTTACATTTTCATATAGATGGATTTATATATATTTTAACATGATCATTTCCCCATTTTTCTTTTACCTTTTGGTTTCTAGAGGGGAATTTTGTGGGCATGGCAAATTTATTTATTTTTCATGCCCAAATTTATGTTTTTTCTTCCTTTTATGTATCGAAAAATATTTACTTTTTTGTAGATGCCATTTTTTTTCAAAATATTCAGCTAATTGGGCCCAACTCATTTTTTCTCGTGCGCCCTAGATTGTGGGCACCTTGCGTTGCACTGAAAAACATATATAGCGAATGTATGAGGGAGC